>NW_014577287.1:309579-320101 GCF_000485595.1 Priapulus caudatus | reverse complement strand
GCGCACACACACAATCACAACACACGACGCACGCGCACAACACGCCGCACTGCCACCACGCAATGACGCGCCGCGCGGCACACACACACACACACACGACACAGCACACACACACACACACACGACACACACAGCACACACACACACACCACACTCTTCTATTTCTCTCGCACGGGCGACGCCACACAAACACACACACACACACACACACGCACGCACGCACACACACACACACACACGCACGCACGCACGCACGCATATGCACGCACGCGCACACACACGCACACACACAAACAAACAAACAAACAAACACAAACACAAACACATGCAGATACGCGCGCGTTCGCCCCCCCCCAACACACACCGTAAAATTTGGTGAGTTGGGCCTATATCGGAATCATAGTGTAACATTATTCAACATAAATGCCCTAGCTTCAAATAGATACGTACTGCTCTACAGCACAATGTTGCCGCGCGTGCGCCATGGTTCACAGAATTAAAAAAAACAACAACAGAAAATCACACCTCTAGATGTTATCGTTTACAACCGTTCATATAATGTTGTACGTTACGTATATGTACGTGCACGTTACGTATAGTAGTAGTACACCTCGTCTGCCAGCCATTCATGCGCAATCCATCCCTGAGTGCATATGTTGCGCGCAATCTTCCGATCTGCATCCGATGGGCAGCACAATCTACGGACGATTTTTACTAAAATAAATAAACAATACAGCGATGGGATATGCGATGGTAAAACCGGGCCTGCGCAATCTTATAGAACTCTATAGCACACCAACCCATGCTGATAAACCTGCAAAACCCTGCAAAATCGGGATCCACTTACTGCTAACATATAATACTAACAATAAATTATAGCCTATAGTATATAATATTACGGAGCTTTTATTACGGGCGTATATTTTAGTTTGTTTTAAGTACAGCGCAATCTTAAAAATGCGTTGCGCAATCTTAATTAGGATTGCCGCACAGTCTGCCGATCGGTAAATAGCGCAGTGCACGGCCAACTTTGTGTTGGCGAATTGGCGAATTGGACCAAATTCCCAACGCTCTATCAATCGTTCTATGAACTGGGCAGCGCGTTTACACTGACGACTGCGAGTTGGCCAACTCGATCGAGTGGTCAGCGTCGACCGCGAGCGTACGCGTGGGGCGATGGATATATAGACATTATTATTGCATGTAGAAATTCGCGAGGTACCGCACGCACAGGTGCAAAGACTCGTGCACAGTGACAGCGGATGCCATGAGGGCAGTGGATTACCGGAAGGGTTGCCTATTGGAATTGTCCATGCTCGTGCTGCCGACCTCCTCCTCGCGCGCACGCGTGTACCTCCCCCCCCCCCGTGTACAACAGGTGTACGCGAGTGTATCTGCCGTACACAGCTGGACATGACCGCACGTGTGCATGTCTACGCGCATACACGCGTGCGTGCGTATACACGCCTGCGCGCACGTACACGCGTGCGTGCACGTACACGCGTGCGTGCACGTACACGCATGCTCGCACACACACGCGTGCGCACACATACACGCGTGCGTGCACGTACACGCGTGTGCGCACATACACGCATGCGTTCACGTACACGCGTGCGTGCGCGTACACGCATGCGTGCGCGCACATACACGCGTACAGTGGACACACCCCTGATTGCTGTTCTCTGATTGGCCACTTGGCAAAAAAAACGTCCAACTCGCCAACTCCGAACATGTTCTAATCTCCTACTAGTTGCTATGGCTATCGATCGGTTGGACGCGCAACTTTTGCGTTTACACTGCCGATTGACAGTTGGGAAGTTGCGAAGTTGGTACAATTCGGCAATTCGCCACCACAAAGTTGGCAATGTAAACCCAGTACCTTTAGGATTGCGCGTATAACACATATAATAACAATTTTATCACATTATTTATAATACATATTTATTTACATATTACATTATTATTACATATTACTACATATTACATATTATTACATATTTATTTATTTACATTATATCAGGAGTTAATAGACAAATTCCTGATTATATACAATATATTACGAAATTAACAATGCTATTACACGTATAGCTCAGTCAAGATAAACCATAGACAAGCAGGAGTCGCCGACTAGCCGCTCTGCACGCCACCTGTCGCTTGAAAACACAGAAAACGCAGCAAGGTAAAGAAACCAAGATGGAAGCGATTTGTTGTGTACACTTGACATTTGTTATTACTATTAGTAATAGTAGCTCGATATATTTGTATGATTATGTATGTGTGGGTTAATCGTAATATTGTTATGATAGTTTTAAAACAAGCGAGCCGTATGAGAACTTGGCGATCACGCTTTCCCACAGTGGCGTAGCCAGCAATTGGAAACAGGGGGGCCAAGGCGAGGGAGCGAAGCGACCGAGGGGGTAGGGTGTGGGAGGGGTATCCCCCCTCCCACGGTAGGGAGATTTTTGAAAATTCGTGCATGAAAATGGCATTTTCTGCACACTAAAATTCAGTATTAGGGGTAACTTATATGAGAAGTGGCATATGCTAATCCCTTATAACCGCCCTCCCTCGCTTTTTATTTTTTCCACTCCGATCCGATCAACGTGGGACGATGGCCCCTGGCTGTGGCGCCGGAAGGCTCTGAGGTTACACACGACGTGTAGTAAGAAGAAGAGGCATATTGAATGAAATCGAAATAAAGATCTACGGGAAAAACAGGTAGATGTGTTGGAACTGCAACTGAATAAACATGCCAATTTAATTTAAATTAGAAAAAGATTTACATCGTTTAGAATACTAATACGCGTTAAAGAGTCACATTTAACATTTTGTCTGTTATAAAAAATGTATTTTGCTTTCCTCTGATGCAGGAGCACTTTAAAATAAAACCATTATGTTGAAATTTGGTTTCGAAATAAAAAACAAAGGTAGGCTGCCAAACATAGCCGCTCTATTAAAATAAAAGGAAATTGAAAGGAAAGGAATGAAAAGACATGTTTTTTGCCTCCCCTGATAGAGAACGCTTACTTAAAATAGTGTTGAAATCGGATTTGAAAATAAATACCGAGGTGCGATGCCAAATGGCCGTGCTAGTAAGTTCGAACTATATCAAACGTTATTCCACAAGAGCATTCCATTTCTCCTTTCTTCTGTCATGAAGAGTTATGAACCATAAATTCAATCAAGCTCGAACTTTGAACAACAAAATCGTGAGCAAAGAATGAATTTTATCTCCTTGTCTTTTAGTCATGTTCTTTGTCTCTGTCTGGCAGAATATCTCAAAAATCCAATGTCAAGTTTCTCTCGTCGATTTTGCACACCAGGAACATTTTGAGGATTTCGTGACATTAATGTCGAGTTCACGTAACTCCTGGTCAACGAAAAGGAGAATGCAGACGCAGAGAATCGTGCGGGTCATTGCTAGACACGAGTTAGACTTGACTCAATGCTTCATTTTAGAGCATGATTCGTTCAGGCAATGCAGAAAGTGAACAGGAATGTGTGGCCAGCCTGTGAGACGCAGTAGAGAGGCAACAGGAAAATTTTTGGTTTTGCTTTTTGTTGCCAATCAACAGGGGCCATGGCCCCCTTGTGCCCCACCTTAGCTACGCCAGTGCTTTCCCACCTGCTCCATCATTTTGTGAGTCTCAGTTTGTGCACGGAGGTGCGTGATCGATCATCGTGGGCCCTAGGCCTAGGCTAACCCGACCAGGCTGTATGACTAACGTCAATATATGGTATTCTAACCCTAGCAATACCGTTTCTTGGAACTCGCCTAGGGTTCAATGATAGAGATGATGTCCAGATTGAGACCCCCAGAGGAACAGATCACAGAAAAAACGAGGGGCGGACGGCAGCCCATTACTCATGGGGTGAGGGTATAGCACTGGCGCTGATTACAATGTTGCCAGGCAACATGTTTATGATTAGAAATGTGTCAGTTCACCCCCATGCATGAGTAATAGGCTGCCCCGTGGTTTTGCCTACATTTTGGATGATGGTTCGGTTTCTGCCCGGTTGGCCCACAGGCACCTATATCTAACACGATCCCCCAATGCGAGCACCGAAGGTGTGAGTTGTGCTTTAGCCCTGTGGCAGAGCGAAGGGCTATAGTTCTAGAGCTAGTGCTCCCAGTGCTCTGCTCATGCAATGAGTCATTTCGTCATCACGTTAGCTGCAATGTGATGCGCTCACATGGATGAATAATATAGAGAACTTTATAATATTAACCTATGTGCACAGGCATTTATAAATGAGTCATTAATAGAAATAAGGTATTGACTTCGTAAGCACTGGCCTGTGTTTGGTCATTTTGCTAATCGCTAATCGCACAATTTGTGCTCCTGTACTCGCAAAGTGTCTAGTTGCTCACCTAATAAAAACTCGTTCGATTAAAATACTGCCAGATGTTCCCGCCGCTCATGCTGTAAATGCACTGTGCACGCATAGATTAATAATAGATGGTTGTATATTTTATCTATGTGCATGCTGTTTGCTGTGAATGCATCAGGCTTTCAGATTTGAATAGTACAGGAGGACTACTAATGACTCCCCTAGGACACCATAGGGGGACTTTTCACGCTCCATAATCACACCCTTAAGAGGCATGATGGAGAGCTCCACTAAAAAATCACACTCTTAAGAGGCATGATGGAGAGCTCCACTAAAAAATCACACCCTTAAGAGGCATGATGGAGAGCTCCACTAAAAATCACACCTTTAAAAGGGATGATGGAGAGCTCCTTAGAGATTCTAATCCATGTACCTGCATATTTCAGCACAAAATATCATCAAAATTCATCAACAAACTAGCCAAATTACTTGTACGTAGTAGCCACGTATGTAGCCCCTCCAGCCCTACGACTGTTTCACGTCGGCAGAAAACCACTTCTTGCCACGTATAGTAGAAAACGAGCAGGTAACTTGTGGCTACCGTATAGGTACCTGTATTTGGATGCTGTTGTTTAGTTGTATTTATATATATATATAAACCGGAGGGTAGTAACCAGACCTGTACCTCTGCCATACGTTCAGTTACTTACACACCACAAATTGTTGTGTGTTGCTAACCCTTTTGTACCCCTCTACATTGAGAACTCTATGGAGCGCTATTTCAACATAATAGACATACTTTTGGTGCGCGATTTCAACCACTTTTATGAGGCGCGATGATGCGCGCACCATGGCACAATTTCGGGTGCGCGGTGGAGCGCGAGCGCGATCGCGCCCCTTAAAAATGAAAGCCTGATGCATGCATCGCATGCTTATTAATAAAATAGAGTTATAGTATCATTAATTTACATTTATGTGCTGGCAGTGCATTCACAGCAGTGAGTGGGAGGAACAGATAGTATTGTAGGCATACAAAGTTTTATTAGGAAAGTCAGTTGATATATTGCTATTACAGTAGCACAAAGAATAATTAGGCTGCAGTTTAGAAATTCGATGACTATATTTTTAGCTCACATTGACATCGTCAAGATGAGCTATTGCCATGGGGTGTCGTACGTCTGTCCGTCCGTCAACATTTGGCTACGGTCAACGATAACTTGAGAACCGTTTTGACCCACATGTTTCAAATTGCATACCGTTGTTACTCTTATGGGAGAGATGTGAACGTCCTATTATGGAGCACGCCAGTTGGCCTACTTTCGAGCCACGCCCACTTTTTGGCAAAAATGGAAATGGTCATAAGTCAGTAAGAATAAATATCACAGGCGTTTTGATATTTTTTTTAAATTATGCAAATTAGGTAGATTTTAGCAATTTCATTATGCATTTCAGTGACTGCCTACGGTCAACGATAACTCAAGAATCGTTTGACCCACATGTTTCAAATTGCATACAGTTGTTACTCCTATGGGAGAGATTTGAACGTCTTATTTAGGAGCACGCCAGTCGACGTACTTTCGAGCCATGCCCACTTTTTGGCAAAAATGAAAATATCCATCTAGATTTATTCGATTTTGTTAAATTTACCTACCTACCTACCTACCTAATCATACCTACGTGTAATATTGTGTTTTAGATTTTTCATTACAGTAATTTGACTGGAATAGTTTATTGCATTTATTTGCGCGATAATCGAAAACCAAAATGGCGATCATTTAGGCGTAGCGCCATCTCTCGCCCAGATTTCAGACTTTCAGATATGAAACATTTATTTTCACATCAGAACTAAGCCTGAAACAAAACAGTGAAATTTCTATTAGTATAAAACGGGGAGTAAGGACATTTGATCACATTTCGGTCCGTCATAAATGAAACACTTACCAAATTTTAAATATCATCTCCGTCTTCTATCACACCCAAGGTGAGCTATAGTGTCATTGACACTTTCATTTATTAGTGACTTTGTTCCAAGGGCCTGTCTCTTATGTGTACACTACACGTTTACAGTGGTACGTGGCAGGAGCAGCTAGTGTTGTAGGCATACAAGTTGTTATAAGGAAAGCAAGGGAATATACGGGCATATTTTCATTGGGTGGCACTTGGGTGGAATTATGCCGCTACACCTTATATTTATGGTACAACTTTCACTATGTGAAGGTATCATTTACCTCTCAAATTATGCCTTGGTTTATCTAACCACTGTTTGATTTTGCTCTATGCTTTACAGAAATAATTGAATCATAGAGATCCAACTTGGCTGAATTGAATGTGCAAGCACTGTTTGATGTATGATACGAGACATGAACATGAAATAACTAACAAATGTTGAAGCAGTGCATACGACCAGTGCCAGTGGAGTTCATGCAAGATCAGAGAAATACCAGATAAAATGTAAAAGGTGTGTACAGGTCGAATCTCTACTTATTTGCCACACGTATGATATTTGCCCCTTGTCAGGTAATACATGTATATCATATGTATGTCTATTCATGCATAAATACACAAAGAGATGTATATATAATATATATATATATATATATATATATATATATATATACATTGTGTAGTAATATAAAGACAGTTGTATAGTCTGGCCAATACAAACTCAATTAATTTTTTATAAACACTTTCATTATGACTTTCCAGGCACATTTGAGCATCAGCCAATACAATGGGGAAGTTGAAAGCATTCCAGATATTGTTTTATAACACACAACCAGTACCAGTGTACTATGCAGGACAGGTGCTTTCTGGACAAGTGATAGTGGAACTCAATGAACCCATGTCTATGAGAGGTAATCAGTAATTACAAACTGAACAATTGGCAATGACTTACTATATGGAAGGATTAAGTTTATTTCCTGTTCGTTCATTCATCCGACTTCCGTCGCGTTGGCAGTTTTTCCTCCATGAGCATCTATCTTGCATCGCCACTTTCATTTCGACTGGTTCGAGTCCAGTGTCTTCAAGTAGTAGGGATTTCAGGGTGATATTGGGTCGACCGACACGACGCCTGGAATCTGGCGACCACAGCAGTAACTTCGCTGCGGGCTCTTCATGACGGGAAATGCGACCCGCCAATGCAAGTCGTCTACTTTTGACGACTGAAGACATTCGTGGCAGTTTCCCATACAATACTTTGTTGGTGTGTGTGACTTCCAGGATTATTGTATATAGGCTAGCACTAAACATCTTAGTGTATTTTCCATCGAGTGTTTTTGATAGCGATTTTGTGAGTGTCCACGAGTCTGCTCCATAGAGCAGTATAGTTTCAACGGTCGCTTTAACGGTTATTTCATGTATGTGAGCTATAACTGCAGCGTACATGTCGTAATTATAATATCATTGTCTGTGTTTCATCATTATGTAGTAAATGATTCTTAAAGGGACACAGTATATAGTTTAGGTGCTCTCAGATATTCTTAATTTGGGCCAGAACCCTGTCAACCAATGATTGATAGGTCCTGCATGGACCGGTTTAATGATCAGCATACAGTACATTGTTATAGATATCAACACCTCTCTGGGGCCCACACGGATCGATAGTTTCTGCATGTATGATCTGTTGAACTTGCACGTACCTGTAACACCTGTTAATGCAAGATCCTATTCCTTTTGTTTCCTTGCCTAACTTTTGTGGTTGACTATAACTTGTATGACTTGTTGGTTATGCTATCTAAACTGTGATCCCTCTGAGCTATAATTAATGATGAACTAAATTATAAAATTATTTTATAGTTCTTGCATCATGTTCAACACAAAGGTCACTTTAGGAATGTTATCACAGACCGTGACATAATTGACTTTAATATATATCTTATATGTAATTGTGTATTTAATCATATATATCGAGAACTGTTCAATTAACGGCTATTCTAACGGCACTCTAATTTATTTGTGATGATTCATCAATGCTATCATGAGTGTACGTACCTCTGTAATTTTTACGTTTTAAGTTTCTTAAATTTAGGGCTCAGGTTGATTCTTAATGGTGCTGCTAAGGTGCATTGGATAGAGCACCGCAGCAGTGGGAGTGGAAAGCACAAACACACGCACATCGTCCATTATAATAACGACGAGCTCTACTTCAACCATGAAATTATTCTGTTTACAAAAGGTATCGTATATAATATTTGTGTCACAGATCTTATAAGGTATGCATCAGTTAATAGCGCTCATAGGGTCTATGTCCCCCAGGATACTGCCGGAACGTACTTTGGGTACGGTCCAGTATACCGGAACCTACCCTGGTAACTATCTAGCTGATATGGTTAGGGTTAGGGAGTAGGCGTAGGCGACTCCCTAGACTCGTTAATGGAGTAGGCGAGGTACGGTCCGGCATATTAGATAGTAGTATTTAGTACCAGGGTACGTTCCGGCAGTACCCTGGGGGACATAGACCCTCTCAGCGTTAATAGCATGGGCCTACAATCATAGACTGTCGCAACTAGGATAACTTGATTAAAAATTAAATGTATTTATTTTGAGCAACTGCCTTTTATTTTGTGCAGAACCGGGATCATCAGATAACCCAATGATGCCTGCTGGCAGGAATGCCTTTGACTTTGCCATTCGGTTGCCGCCTCAGATACCCTCAACATTCGAAGGCCTACATGGTGGCGTACGCTATTATGCAAAAGCTTGCATAAACCGGCCATGGAAGTTTGACCACACCGTTAAAGAGATGTTCACTGTAGTCAGTGTGCTTGACTTGAACGTCTTGCCACAAGCCGAGGTGTGTGCGAGCGTAGTTGTTAATCGAGGTATTCTTGCGTACTTGTGACGAAACTAAGGTGTGAGCACTACTACTTCAGTACATATGGTTACTGGACCAGAAATAATGTCTGCTGTGGGGGTTTGAAGTGAAGAGGTAATGAACGTTTGCATACACGAATAGAGTTCCCTAGATCATGAATGCCACTTGTGTCTTTTGTCATTTTTAGAGTCATGTGTCTGGCCGCAATGAGAAGTATGTGTGCTGTTGGTGCTGTAAGCAGGGACCTCTTGCATGTGAAGCAAGCATCCCTCGGATGGGCTATGTACCAGGAGAAAACATTCTTGTCTCGGCAGAAATTGAAAACAACACAAACCGAAAGTGCAACGACTCTAAAGCAAAGCTTACAGTGGTAATAACTCCCATCTGTTTTCCCATTCTCCATTCTGTCAGATAACTATTCTAATAATAATCCATTCCTTAGTAAGTAAATGAGAAAGATGAAGGTACATGGAACTTGCATGATTCATCATTTGTTTAGAGAACAGTTGTAGTTTTCCATATGAAGGATAATTAAAGGGACAGTAGCCTCTAGGATGTTACTGCATACAACTGTACTTACTGTATAACAAATCGTCTATACCCACATGTATTTGTCACCAGATACCTAATTTAATTGTTATAATTAATTACACATCAACGCTACGAAATTTGAACGGCGCCATGACACCTGCGACCGTGCTGCCACCCCGAAAAAGTTGCGTATTTGACAATTTATTTTGCACGTTACAGACCAAGGGCTAATCACAAAAGTGCAATTATATTTATACCTAAATGCTATTTAACCTAAATTGATCGCCATTTTGGTTTTCAAATATCGCGCAAATAAAAACAATAAAATATTCCAGTCAATTAAATTACTGTAACGAAGAATCTAAAACACAATATTACGATATAGGTATGATTGTAGAGTTGTTAACCAGTTAGACGAAATAAACATAATAGGACGTTGTCATCTCTTCCATAGGTGTAACAACTGTTTTGGGTCTAGCCTTACACATTCATATACCAAAATTTAACAAAATTGAATAAATCTAGATGGCCATTTTCATTTTTGCAAAAAGTAGACGTGGCTCCGAAAGTAGGTCGACTGGCGTGCTCCAAAATAGGACGTTCAAATCTCTCCATATGAGTAACAACTGTATGCAATTTGAAACATGTGGGTCAAACGGTTCTTGAGTTATCGTTGGGGCCAGTCCTTATTCATTCACATACCAGAAATGAGCAAAATCCGTTGAACCTGAACTGACTTATGGCCATTTCCATTTTTGCCCAAAAGTGGACATGGCTCGAAAGTAGGTCGACTGCGTCGCTCCAAAATAGGACGTTCAAACCCTTCCATAGGAGTAACATACT
>NW_014577287.1:281109-308820 GCF_000485595.1 Priapulus caudatus | reverse complement strand
CGAAAACCAAAATGGCGATCATTTAGGCGTAGCGCCATCTCTCGTCAAGATTTCAGACTTTCAGATCTGAAACATTTATTTTCGCATCAAAACTTATGCATATATCATTATCAAGAGTATATAATGGGAGATATGCTATATAATGGGAGATATGCTATATAATGGGAGTTCTCCCATATATACTCTTGCTTTATATATCCGCCCTCCCTCTTCTATCACATCCAAGGTGAGCTACAGTGTCATTGACACTTTCATTTAATTACAGATTACCACATTTTCTGCAAGGAGCAAAACGAGATCTGTCTCTAAGGTCATTGGCTTCATCTCCAAAGGTGAGATAAAACGTCGAGAGGGTGAGACATGGACCAATGAACCATTGAGAGTGCCGCCTTTACCACCATCCAAGCTCGTTGGCTGCAACATTATTGACATCGATTACTTTGTTGATGTAAGTTTCAAGCTGTCTGTTTGTAGTTTGCTACATGTTACTCGGTTCTTGGCTGATAAGCATGATTCTAAAATGCTTAAATTTACGACCTTCAATGCTTACGTTTAGCCTTCCGTCAATAAATTATTTCTCAAACAGTCTACCTATGCTTTATGATCATGTATATTGTTCTGGTAGAGCTCCCAACATTTCGGATTGCTGATATATTTTACTGCTGTATTCCATGGCTAGTTGGCTATTATTCACTGTTACTGAGATGAGTCTCTAAGTCATTTGAATTGGGAAGAGTAAACCCATCCTATCATCTGTGTGAGACAGCATGCACAGAACATACTTCAACGAAAGAACAATTTATTTTCACTGTGGTCAGGTTGAGGTCAGCCCAGCAGGACCTGCATTGGATCTGGATGTGAGGCTTCCAATCATTATCGGTTCTATACCACTGCGGAGTGTGTTCCAAGGATGGCAGGCCCAAGATCAGATTCCGTTCTCCAATGCTCTTCAGTCCCAAGAAAACCATAGATCAGGTGCGACTATGCGCTGTCCAGGGAAAGGACCATCTGAATCATGCCCAGCAGGGGGCGTTGTTCAGTGGCGTGGCACTTGTTTAATCCCATCGGCACCGGTCGTACCGCCAGCATATGACATCTATCCAGACTTATGTAAGTCCCTTAGTTCATGCAAAGACCAAGTATTGGAGGCATTAATATATATTTTCCCAATGTGCAGATGAGTGGTTTTCCACTTGAAACAAACAGGAATTTATAGTCACTATTTGTTATATTGTTACGTTCTGATTGGTCGAACACACGCACGCAAACACACACTCTCTCTCTCTGTCTCTGTCTTTATCTCCTCACATGGACACACGTTCACACGCACACACAGACACACACACGCACGCACGCACGCACACAAACACATTCAAACGTGTAATTGCTCCCACAGGCAACATTGAGTGTAGCCCTACATTGTGCGTCATACGTGTCATATCTAGGCACCGAAACCAAACTTGTCTGTCTCGCTAGACAAGGTTTAGTGATCATGGTGATTATTGGCAGGTGCCATCCCCAGCATGACCTACAGAGAGATTTTTCAGAAAAATTATATTGTAAAATCATTACTCAATGCCGTATGAAAATTATGCATCCTGGGATAGGCCGAGCGGGGTAATTATGAATGGCCCTGTGGAAAATAACTCTAGTACCTACTAACAACAACAAAAAAAGCAGTGATGGTGTATCATTGAGGTGGTACTGTGCTCCAGGTGGAATGAATTGTTTCACCTTTCTGTTTGTCTATATTCTTCCCCTTTTATCTGTAAGCTATGTTAATAATGTATATCAAGAGCTAGATATAATCATGTAACTCAACAGAGAATAGGTGTTGGGTAATGTCATTTTGTCTTATCAAGGACACATAAACTGTTTATGTATTGTGCTCTTGGGTTTATACCCCACGTTGTTGATTGTAGTGCCACCGTCGTACATGGAGTGCATGGACAGTAATGTGGACGCACGAGACTCCAATGATGACGCGTACACGATGGGCGACCTAAAGTACACACCCTGTTACCCTTACTACAACAACCTGCAATAGCAGTGGCCAAGCAAGTTGTAACGCACCCCTGACAAAATTGTGTGATCGAAGAAATGCATGTGTGCTTCCATCTTACAGAAGCGTATTACCTGACAGATTACAAATTCGTTTTTATATAATATGTTTATGTATGTTGTGCAGTCATGACTTCACTTCTAACAAGTCAAACAGTATCGTGGAGTTATTGCTTGACTGTCTTGGTGTCGATAGGCACTTGATAATATCAGGAGTAAATAAAAACCAATGTTTGTTTTTATTCACTCCGGATTTATATATATATTATAAATAGTCATTTATATTATAATATATATTGGGTAATTTATCTAGAAGTGTGCTAGCTCTTATATTGATGTTAATGTTACATAAATGTTAGTTTACTGTTTTATCGTATATTGCATATACTATTTATTTAATTTTAAATATATTTTTGTAGCAATTTACTTGTTTTGTATTTTATTTGATTCTTTATCCTAAACTAGCTCTATGTATCACTATCAGTAACCATAGTTTAGATAGGTCATTCTGGATGAATTGGGATATGTGGTCATTTCACAAAAAAAGTTTAATGAATTTAAAACAGTTTTAGATTCACACTTCCTCGCATGCCTTTCAAACATTCTTTAAGAAATGACCTTTCAGACCCAGTCACCCAAAGAGATTTTTCAGGATCAGACCTGCAGATGCAGAACAGAGCAAGTACATACAATGCATTTTTTGTTAAAAATAACGTTCTGACCTGGACGTTGGAGTTCAATAATTAAAGGTCAAAGGGTAAAAAGAGCACGTTTTTGTTGTTTGAATGCCGCAGTATCATTTTTTTATTCACTTGTTACACTCATTAGTTTCATTCATTTAATTCATTTTTAAAGGTTCATGAAACACTTTCCTCATTTGGCTACCTATTAAAACCTTTTTGCCACGTTTTGATCCCCACAAGGAAGTGCTGTTTCTGTATTATCTGCAGAATAACCTTTTGGCAAGTGGAAGGATGATCACATTGGTTTAAGCAATTTTCAGAGGTAATAGTTTCACAACTGATTATGTATACGCCAAACATTTCGTACGAAGTGAAAAATGATCTCAAAATGGAAATACAATCAGCATATTGGGTCTGTAAAACAGGAGAAAGGTTATTTTGTCTTTGTTTATGCTGTCTTGTGAACTCATTGAAAATTATAGTTGGATGTGAACACCTATCTACATAAAATAAAATAGAACTGTAGATGTTTCAATGTAGATGCTTTAATATTCAACTTGAAAAATCGTTTTAATTTTTGTATTGTTAGGGATAGAAATGTTGCATAGCAAGGGTTGCACGCACGTAGCACGTAGCATCACAGAAGAATTTATTACATTAGTTTATGGTATTTGTACCATTTGTAAAATGTTCTTTGATGAATGAAAGTTTAGATGCTACGATTTATAAAAATATATATTACACTAACACATTCCAGCTAAATGTACACATCATTTTGAATTGCCTAAAAATAAAATGAAAATTTACATCTCAATGTGGTAATTATTGACCGCGAGTTGTACATAACCAAGAACACTAACTTATTGAAAAACATGGTTACGTGGACGGCTAGGGGTGTGCATGCATAGCGTGCACGGTGCAGCAGTGCTCTCACATGCACTGATAGAACTATTACGAACATGCATGCAGCGGTATCAACCAGGTTACCCCCTAGTTCGTTCATATTCATGTCTCAATGCTTTGAGGTAAGAAAATCACGGAACCATAGCAATTAAAACAACAGCACCCATGGTCTCTACAAAAAGAATGATAGGTGTCAGAATGCCCCACACTGGCCAGAGCCCTGCCATGCAGCTGTAATAGAAAGAACACCGCGTTAACTTCTAATTGATACGAATTATTTCCAAAATACACACAATTACTGTAGCATCAGATATTTTATAAGTCTTACTAGGGTAGTGTATCTTGTGGTCTCTGTTGTCGCCCACAATTTCAAAATGTAAGGGAACCCCACAGTTATCATTTTTAGGCTATATCTCTCGGGACCGTTCCATTCATGTTCAGTGTTTTCTATTTGTGTGCCCTATACAGGTTAACCGTAGGCCTATTTACTGCACGTAGATGATTGTTTAGTAAAAGTGCTTGGATAACACCAACAATGAGGTTTCCTTCCTTATATTCTGAAAGTTTTACTGTAACCCTAATTAGTACTATACATGTGGATAACACACGCCAGAAGAACAATAATAGACCAATGTTTGATGGTAGCCCTTAGTTAACCATATCTGCCTTGTTCATCACAACCCCCCGCCAAAAAAGACAAGTAAGCGACTCTTATTCTTCAACACTGACTTACCAAAAGGCACCTGTCACAAATGACAATGTTGCAATAGGTACAGCATAGGGGACTGTCTTCTCCCACTCATCTGATGATATCTTTTTGAACCAGGATAAAAAGCCAATAAGGTAAGCTGCTATGATCACGTTTATGCAGATCAGTACGGCACCACAGTTGAACCAAGCCCTGGAGTAAGAAGTATATAACACATTTAGAAACGGATAAAATATTAAGAGTCAACACTCAAATATTCGAGCAAGAGTACCATCCACAGCAATCCACATCAGGACAAAATCAAAACCGTGCCTTTATTGTTGCCTATTATAACTATCATTTATTATTTTCAATTAAAATAAATAATCTGATTGGCACTTCAAAACAGCACCACGCTGACAACCGTGAGCCCATTTGCTCACCAGCACCAGCCACCGGTAAAGAGTTATAATTCAACAAGATGATGCTAGTTTAAACAACTATACACTACTAACTATGATCTCCTGATACTATCATATATAAAAGAACAATTGAATAGACAAATTTGTAACCAATTCAGAACAAGTTAGTTCATATTTTTACTGCTATTTTAGATTAACATGGTCATTACATTTGCTGTGTGGTAACAAATTGGGTTCTGCGCTCAAAACATCGTTATGTAGAATATTGAAATAGCAATAGAATAAACCGATAGCATTCAGGTTGAACCATGTAAAATTAATCAGTCTAATGAATGTCATATCATCACCACAACCGGCAGCACAAGCACCAGTGTCACCAATAACACATTAAAACGTTCGTCTAGATCTTCTAAGCTGACATGCTGATTAGAGACACAAATCTTTTATAAAATTAAATGACTATATGGTGCTCGATAGCTGCATTGCTCCCTCCCCCTCCTATCCCCTTGCCATCGCTTTCACTCTGGAAAACTAGGGAGGACACTGAAACCCCTATGTAGGGATGCAAATGATGTGAGCGAAAGTTTAATATCGCAACATAGAAACAAATTTCGAGGAAGCGAGAGATCTGTGTCCTTCCATACGACGCGACGTACATGCAACGTTGCGATTTCTAGTGAGGTCGAGAGCCGTAAAATAGTCATTAGAATAAGCAATAAAACCAGCACAGCGAGGTCTATAGTTCTGGTTCTCACCATCAACTCATACGCCGAAAGCTGTGGCTGAAGGTAGAACTGCGACACCGATCGACACCGATGAAAGAAGGTGCATCTCTCTTAAAAGGGCGAGAGAGAGAGAGAGAGAGAGAGAGAGAGAGAGAGAGAGAGAGAGAGAGAGAGAGAGAGAGAGAGAGAGAGAGAGAGAGAGAGAGAGAGAGAGAGAGAGAGGAGAGGAGAGAGAGAGGGAGCGAGAGTGCAACGCGACGCGTGATGTGTGTTGGGCAGTCAGAGTTTGGAGTTTACTATACAGGCTGCGCTCTGTATCTAGTACCGTATAATATTATACGCATGTGTGTATAATTCATGTAGAATAAAACCTTTTTATATTTTATACGTCATACTTGATGCTTTGGATCATCTCTGATTGCTGATTGTACCGAAGACGCAATACCACCATTACACCTACATCAAGTGATAATTACAGACAATACAAAGTGATGTATACACATCACTGTTATTTGTGTTATTCAATGTACGAGACAATTAATGGATTGAAATAGATATTGTAAAACGAGCATGGCCATAGCCTGCGGGGGGCAAGGGGCGCAGCTGCCCACTAGATTGTGGAGCAAAAAAAAAAAATCTACTAAAAGAGAATTGTAGTCAGAATGAAGGCTGTACATGTACTCAAAAGTGCCTCAAATACCATCTCCTGTGATCTACATTTTCAAAATTTTCTGTGGGAGGACCCCCAGACCCCCCCCATGTTTCGCACCCCCTTCTTGAAACCCTGAATCCGCCACTGGGTGACTGCCCCCCTAGGAATTTGCTCAGCCTACGGCCCTGACAAGGTTATGGGTATGAAATAAAAGTAACCTATAGCTAGAGAGGTCTAACCAGTGCCAATGGCACATTACATCCCTATATATACTGCACCCCTAGTTTCTTTATGAGAAGGACTGTACAGCGCTGCCATTTACCTATTCACGCGTGTGTCATACATCACAGTTGAAAGAAATCCTGAAAAGTGGAAGGTACAGGCTGCTACTATGATCCAGAGAAAATTCTCCCAACTGTAGGCATTGACACGTGTACTTCCCTGCTTCTTACCATGTGCATCATCTCTACCATCACCTAGAATTCATAATAGTCAACTATTAGATTAGGCCTACTTACTACAAGACCAAATTCATCACAAACAATAGTCAATACTAAATACTATCACTTAAATAGCTCCATAGTTAGCAGAACAAGCAATATGAATGATTTAATTTGAAATGGTCCGCACCATATAATTTATAAACCCAACCATAGTGCCATTTACCAGGTAATACTATATAGTCCGGGAGCCATGGGGTCATACCCTGCACTGAGAGTTAAAGTTTTTTTCTTTGCTGATTCTTGTAGACTAGGTGTTGGTCTTCACTTTCTAGGTGGATGACCACCCGTCACCCTTGAGCAATTTTCTATATTAACCCTTTTGTGTTGAGAGCGTCAACTCAAAAATTGGCGAAAAATTAGGGGTGGGAAACAAAAAAGTCTTACTAAGATCTGCTTGTTTTTTAAAGCTAATGGATCATTGTGACCACTCAAAATGTTGGTTTTAAGAAGCTCTTTTAATGATAGTTGAATAATGAGGTCACTAGAGGTCAAAAGGTCACAAATGTTTGACTTCCTCGAAATCTTAATATTGCTTTTAGCACTCCTGCCTTGGCAGAACAGGCTATAATGGTGCTTTTTACCCCTAAATTGTTCAAGGAGATGCCCTGCTATCATTTTAAACCGCCCATGTTTAAATATGTTGAATGTTGAACAACCTATTACAAAAGAAAGACAAGTGAGTGTGCTAAAAATAGCTGTTTTATTACCCAAAAGTTGATAACGCTTACAGTATCAGATCTGTCGATCTATAGAGCAACCATTGCTCCACCACATATTGCAATGGGGAAAGTCAAGAGGCTTAATCCTAGATTTTGACATATTTTGCCAAACTTACAGGGTCAAAGGTCATACAAGTACACAGTTAACTGCAGTCAGTTGTTTCGATGAACTGACTGCATCATTTTAAATAACCAGCCATAGGTAGCTCTATTATATTTCGTTTTTTTAAAAATGAATTCTCATTAATACTTGATATTTTCATAAACTAGGCATACTCTATGTCAAATGTTGGCACTCGTCTACTATTGTCTCAGGCGAAATAAAGAATATGGTAAGTCCCATTTTGGTAAGAAGTCTTTCAGTTCCAACTCTAACCATCAGCCCTCTCTAGAACAACCAATGCTGTAGCAAGCACAAAACATTGTGCATGGTAAGTGAACAACATCTTTGCATGAACACTTTCTGAGCATGACGATCACCAGAACAACCACATTTCATCAAGCGAAGGATATATTTCTGGGCACAAAAGGCATTCCTGGAAGCGTGACAGGTGTGAGTGTCTTTGTGACCTTTCCCTTCATCCATACAATTCCTCTGGGTCCAACAGAGGGTGATTGTTTTTCCTGAAGTGATCGCCAAAGAATGGCTTGGTAGTGTGCACGTTTTACATTTTTTAGAATGCTTCAGTCGTAGGTGGCAGTGAACATAGTTTGAGAGACGAGGTGACGCCCTTGCCATTCTTTAGCAACGCCCAACGGCTGAATGCAACGCTGTGGACATGTCACAGCATTTTTCTTGCCATAGCAAGCTGATACGAATGTTGTGGCTTGGTTGTAGACATCAGCAAGTTCAGCAGTTACAGTCAGACTACTATATCTATATTGGCCTATGGGAGGGGCAACCATATTCTAGATACAACAATGTAACGCTACATTGTTGTATCTAGACTATGGTTGGGTACCCAACAAGAGTAGGAACACACCTAGCTCTAGTAGTAGTAAGTAGTATAAGTATAAAGTTCTATATATAAAAGTTCAATTTTATATAGTATTTTACTGTACAACATAACATCCTCCTAACCAAACTAGAACACTATGGACTATGGCTCATAGGGTCTATATGTCCCCCAGGGTACTGCCGGAACGTACCCTGGTAACTATTTGATATGGTTAGGGTTAGCGTTAGGATTAGGGTTAGGGTTAGATCAAGTTAGGGTTAGGGTTAGGGTTAGGGTTATGGAGTAGGCGTAGGCGACTCCCTAGACTCGTTAGTGGAGTAGGCGAGGTACGGTCCGGCATATTAGATATATAGTACCAGGGTACGTTCCGGTATACTGGACCGTACCCAGGGTACGTTCCGACAGTACCCTGGGGGACATAGACCCTCTCACTCAGCTGGACTTATAGTCCGAGATTCCTCTAACCAATGCCCACACCGACGATTTTTGTGGATTTGGTGTAGGAATTAGCCCCACCACCCACACCAACCCACACGAAACCCACCAAAATCGTCGGTGTGGGCATTGGTCAGAGGAATCTCCGACTAAGCTGGACTATGGTATAAGGGGATTAGCTTGCGAATTGCATGCCTGCGGCAACTGTACGCAAGCTATAGACAGTACTAGAGCTAGAACGCACCTGGCTGTGGCAACTATAGTATATAGGGCTATCGGCATCACCACATGTGCTCATGCTCACTAATGCTCAAGGGGTCGTTGTCGTAACAGGTACTACAGATATGTACCAGAGGTACATATATGTATACACAAAGTGTACCAGACTTGTACTACAGAAGTGTACCCTAACCCTAGCACTAACCCTAACCCTAAACATACCTCATATAAAAATATAAACATAATACTAAACAACCTAAAACTACCTCCTAATTATATAAAAATATAAACATAATACTAAACAACCTAAAACTACCTCGGGTACATATCTGTAGTACCTGTTACGACAACGACCCTTCGTGCCTCACTAATATGATGTCTCCATCTGTCTTCCATATAGTTCCTTGGACTTTACGCTTTACAGTTTACTGTTTACAGACTAACTATCCAATGACGTCGTTACGAAGTTACGACTATATAGTTGGACTACGACTACGAGGTTACAAGGATCGTGACCAGGGAGGTGACGCGAGAGTCAAATTAATCTTAAATCTACCTAACAACCATCTACCGTAATCGACGTACTTTCTTGAGCTAACCCTCTACCATGATCATTTAGACCATGGTTTGTTCTGCGTTCATGCAAACCTTCTCTTCCCCTCGCTTCCATGATATAAACAAACATGGGATGTAGGCCTATCTTACACAGATAACGATTGGCTGTTATCCTCTTTGTAGGATGTAATACAGCCAATCGTAGGCAATTTCACATTATTGTAGAACCTTTGCGGCTTTGCCCCGTGAACACGTGACCTAGTAGTCGATCTCGCAATGAGTCAAGTACCAAAGTCGTGTGTGTCTCAAACACGAAGAGATTACTTATTAATATTACTATAACTAATAGTATTACTAGTGTAAGCGTAGATCTGTAGTATATTGGATATCGTTTTCATCAGCTGCACGGCTGTGATCAAAATGGATGTCGTGCACGTCGTAAACAGAATAAATCTAGATAAGCCCAGCTGGGACCAGACAACATTCTCTGGCAGAGCAAAGCATTTTATTATGCTGACAAATCCACTGAACGTGTTGTGCACTAATCAACAGCTGGACGAGGCAAAGAATCTCATCTATAAATATAAGTAAGGTTATTCTAATTCAGTAATTGTGAATATTAATTATTCTTAGTAGTGTTTCGACGTGTGTCGTCTCCCCGGTGCCCTAGTGCCGGTGGGCCGCGATGGGGCATTGGGGGTCGGCACTCAGGATATTACTACTATACTAGTACTAGTAGTACTACTACTACTACTAGCAGTGTTGTAGTCGAGTCCGCACCCCCCGAGTCCGAGTCCGAGTCCGAGTCTGCACCCCCGAGTCCGAGTCCGAGTCCACGCCACCCAAGTCTGTGTCGAAGTCCGAGTCCACACCACCCGAGTCCGAGTCCGAGTCCAGTTTTGATAAAAAAAGGGGGGAAAATCAGAAAAAGGAAAAAAATCGGGGAAAAAAGGGAAAAAATCGCAACAGTGCATCGTAGACATTCGAAAGTGTATAGTACGTCGGCCGAAAACACAGAGACACGATCGAGTCATACGAAACGTGTCAAAGTAACGGATCCATTTGTCTCCAATCTAACGGTATTCGTTAGTCTGTGCTAGTACCTTCAAAGTGGTAGAAGAAGAGAAAGAAGTGGTAGAAAAAGCGCAAAGGGACGAAGTGACAGCAGATTCAAACCAAAGGGACAAGAATCTTAATCGAGCCATTGAAAACGTTACAAGATTAGGCCGTGTATCTAGAAAACCTAGGAGTTTTAGTTTTAAATTCTTGTAAACTGCGTGTTACAATATGTACAGTTGTGTACTATGTATGTAGTGGCCTCGAGTCGGCCTCGGCCCGAGTCCTCGAGTCCGGAGGGCTCGAGTCCGAGTCCGAGTCCGAGTCATTGCACTCCGAGGCCAAGACCGAGACCGAGACCAAGGAAAACGGTCTCGAGGCCAAGACCGGCCTCGAGACCTACAACACTGAGTACTAGTAGTAGTAGTACTACTACAGTACAGGTATTCAGGACAATATCTATAGCAAGACATCCCTCCTTCATGACCATGGTGCTTGGCTATGGAACCAACTACCCCTAACATCTTTACATCTAGAGTCATCAAAATATTCAAGAGTCTCTCGAGGTCATGATTGGGTCCATCCTGCAGATGCACAACATGCCATTGACCCCCGCCCACCCATTAAGTTTAGGCTTAATGGTGCAAGGCAGTAATATATTGTTTCCATTTATAATCAGCTGTTTCATTAGCTGCCTCTTACTGAAAGATTTTATGAATAGTGTTTGTTGTTTGTGACACCAGGCCTCAAAATACACGGGGGCGAAGGGCGAATCGCCCGGGAAACTTAAAAACTCGCCCCCGAAAAAAAATAACGAGTGCAATTTTTGTTAAGAAGATCAAAAATCGCCCCCGTTATATTTTCGCGTGATTGTAACATCATGCTGTGACAGTGACGGCTGTGAGTTTAGTTTTCCTTTTACAACTTTCAAATCGAAAAATGAATTGCCGACTTGCTGTCCTTCACAAGAAGGGAGAAAAGTCACGATCAACTGCAAACACGGCGTGTGTTCAGCGAACGAGCTTGGCACTCGCCCGCTCGCCAATGTCGCGGGTGGCATATTGATTGATGTACGGGGGGGAGGGGTGCAGGATTGTTTAAAAGTCGCGTTCATTATAGGGGGGTTGGCACCGCTGGGATCAGAGGACGACAGCAAAATTCTGTATGTGTTAGCTATTCAGTTGGCAGATAGATTAACTTATTAACCACATTACTTTGCCTTAGCATTGTACTTGCACAAATACAGTGACAGAGACTGAGCAGTTCAACCCTCAGCAATTTGAAATTCATGTTTCTCTTTTTTTAAGTAAGTATTTTAGTCTTTGGTGTCCCCAAAGATTAAAATACTCAACTCAAAAGTGATAGCTTTGTGATGAAGAATGTTTAATAGTGCTGCCTCAGAGTGCAGGAAATTGCATCTAAGAGGTGAAATTTAACCCCCTTAATCAGGAACCCCTTCCCAAACCCATGCATATGCATGCAGCTGCAGTATGCACTGTCACAGTGGTAAACATCGATCCTCCTCGGAACATAAGACACTCCACTATTTGCGCTATTCGTAATAGACAGTGCTTCACATGCGTACATATACTACAGCCCAATACTAATTGGGCTGTAGTCACTCGATCAGGAGTCACGACTCACAATTCACAAACACCTTTGCAATCCACAGAGTACTCCAAATTAGCTCAAAAAAACAAACAAAAATAACACCAATACATGTCAAAATACTACACATAAATTTACATTCAGTTTTAGAGAGTAAAGGCACGTTTACTACAGTTATTGAGGGGCATGATACAAACTAGTAACTCTAAAATAAATTTACGGGGGGTCTTTTTAATGAGGGGTTGGGAAAAAGAGCCCCCGAAAAAATATTAATTTGAGGCCTGTGTGACACCATTAATCTCCAATGACCTGTAATTTCGCATACATGTGTATAATTGTATATAATTTATTGCCCCTGTCTTTAATCTGTTTTTGACTGATAAAATTCCTGTGCTAGGAAGGGTGAGGAGCCTCCAGGAACAACTCCAGAACAGCTATGGCAAGCCAAGTATGCATACGACTCTGCTTTTCATCCTGATACTGGGGAAAAGATGATGCTCATTGGCCGCATGTCTGCACAGGTCCCTATGAATATGTCAATCACAGGCCTGATGATGACATTCTACAAGTAAGTGATTACATATATGTTGTGTTAAACATATGCTCATCAGTAGTTACTGTCTCCGACTGTATGGATTTGTTCTGACCTTGACCTGCTACATATTTTGCCTATGTGTTTGAGAAGAATCATGTAAAACTGCAACACTAGTATTAAGTATAAGTTGGGTAAGCTAAATTAATAAGTGTAGGTCAAAAGGTCGGTAGACCTAGTTCCACAGTGGGATGCCTTGCACTTTTCAGTTTCAAAGTAATTATGCAAATGAGATCATTCCTAAATGTTTCACATAAACTGTACATTAACAGGACAACTCCAGCAGTAATTTTCTGGCAGTGGATTAACCAGTCATTCAATGCACTGGTCAACTACACAAACAGGAGTGGAGATACACCAATACCAAACAAGTAAGGCCAATGCCAGAAATAATCATTCTGTACACACATGCATACTCTAGAAAAGGGTGTATATGAGACTTCTCTACAATATAATATGTGAGATGAGACACCAGGCAGCATATAGTGTGATCAGCTTCATTTTTGCCACAACTGGTGAGATGTTATGGTCATAGGTTTACATTTAGAAATATAACTTTTGCTAGATCATCACCAGTCAGATATAATGCACTTTAGCAACTTGTAATAGAATTAAAAAACAAACACATTCTAATATGATCTTGCTTGTGGTATGTAATCTGCAGTAATTAATAACAACAAATAGAATTAAATCATATGAACAACTGGCCATCTGTGCCAAACCGACTACACAGTTAATGAGCAATTGCTATGATCTATTGGCTTTGATCTATCATTGCAATATCATCAATGTCTACATTTGCACTTTTTTGTTTCAATGTTTGCATGCTTGCAGAACTCTAGCTATGGCTTATGTGGGTGCAACAACAGGTGCAACCTTGACTGGTCTCTTTCTCAACAGTGCCGTAAAGGTAACACAGTCTACGAAAACTTTGCTTCGATGCCACTCCAAATTTCTGAACGCGTCAGCAGTTAGCGGTGATCGTGCCTAATTAGACGAACCTGTTTTCACGCGAAAATCAGTTATGGGGAAGCATTAAGTGGCGAGTAAATAGTGTCATTAAACTTGTCTTCATAAAGGCACACACTGTATATATATATATGCGTTTGTAATGTGGCATTGCCGTGGCATTGCCGTGGCACACATTCACGTGACTACCCTTTATGGCAGCAAGTGCTCATCTGTATCACACTCGTTTCTATCTTTCAGAATGCACCAGCACTCGTCGGGAGGTTTGTCCCATTTGCTGCTGTTGCCGCAGCCAATTGCATCAATATACCTCTCATGAGGTTTAGGTAGGTGAAATATAGAAGTGTGGCATGGCCAGGGAATTTGCATGGAATGAACGAATACAATTAAGTTATTTAGAGATGTCGCATGCAGCAGCACATGCACTGAGGTTCGATCACAACGTCATGAACGTAATTGGAAAGTTAATATCTCAAGTACGCAATTCAGTAGCGTAGTTAGGGGGGGGGGGCAAAGGGGGCCATGGCCCCCTGTTCATCCGAAAAGAAAAAACATGAAAAAATTAAGAAATGTTCTACTAAAAAGAGAATTGTCGTAGACTCGTAGTCAGAATGAAGGCTGTACATGTAATCAAAAGTGCCTCAAATACCATCTCCTGCGATCTACATTTCAAAATTTTCTAGGGAGTACCTTAATACTCCCCGCCTGTGTTTCACCCCCCTCCTCGTAATCAGGGATCCCCCTATGAACAGTTACATATCTAGGGAGCAGAGAACAACAAACACAAATGTCGCCTTTTTACATGGCTTGCAAAACAAAGATTGCAGAGCTGAGAGGCGGGGGAGCATAAGATGTGGAGAGGGAAGCGGAGGAACCATTAAAATATTAAGTCATCTACTATTTTGCGCAGTTTGCTGTTTTTGCCCCCCCCCCTCCCTGTTAAAAAATCCTGTCTACGCCACTGACGCAATTCATCATCTTTGCTTAAAAGTGTGCAGTGTTCTGTCTTAGAAGTAGTGTACTAGCGATGGTTGATGCTTGTAACTAGCGAGCTGACGGATGGCATACCAGTGTTTGACGAGAATGGCAATCGGATAGGAGACTCCGTGAAAGCCGCTGAGCGTGCGATTCCCATGGTGCTGCTGTCGAGAATCATGATGGCCAGTCCCGGCATGGGTGAGTCACCCACACGTGTACGAGAGTATTAACCCTGCATATGCAGCAGGTTGCGACACCTAGTGCGTTTGTCCTGAGGCGATGAGGAGAAAGACGTTGTACTTTTGATTGTGTTGTAATTGTTGTGGCAAATCATGGAATGATGTCAATTACACATTGAATATTTAATATTAGATAGTTCATGCAGTTTTGAGATATATCTAATGGAATTTTGGCTTTATATCAAATTTTAAATTGTCTAGAGTAATGGTGAAGTGTGGTAGCGTGAGCGTTTCATATTCTGTGTTGTTATGCACTAGACTGTTGTGAAACAGTCACAATCTCGTCTGTTACATCCTGATAAGTTTCAATTGCTATTTGTAGTGATCCCTGCCATAGTCATTAACAAGATGGAAGGTGGCAAGCTGTTTAGACGCTTTCCATGGGCCGTGGCACCTGTGCAAGTAATGCTCGTCGGAGCGTGGTAAGTGCGTAGTGGATTTTCTCACTGCTGTTTCAAATTTAATCAGTTTTATAAAGGACATGACCATTTGTTAAAATTCCTGTAAAAATTAACCTCATTATTACAGGACCATTTATGCACTGCATCCAGTAGTGACGGTGGAATTCTCATTCTGCATTTCTACGGTGGTGCAGTTGACACAGTAGTGTTTTACCGTTGAACACCTAAATATAATGATGCGTAATGCTTCTTTTTTTGCAGCCTTGTATTTGCCACGCCACTTTGCTGTGCGATATTTCCACAGAACAGGTAAATTTTGTGTAAAACATGTAAAATTATTCAGAAAGCAAGTGTGATACTGAATTTATAGGTTTGTTTTGCGAGCAAACATAGACAGTCACTGAATGTGTGAATCTTCTCCATTCTATCACAGCTCAATAAACGTCTCGAGTCTAGAACCGGCCCTTCAGGAGAAAGTGGCAAAGTGGGACAATCCACCGACCACAGCTTACTACAACAAGGGCCTGTAGATGGCACCACGAACGATTGTGTACGTGACTATTTGGATACTTATACATACATACGTTACATACATTACACATACATACACCGGATATATCAGGCTCAGAATGCTGTATTGGTGCTGGGTATGGTGCTACTCATTAAACCAACTAGCTTGAATGTTATAAAGAAATATGAAAGGGAATCATGACACCTTGCTCTCTTCACGACCTTGCTATCTGTGCGTATAGATTTTATTTCTTCAGTATGGGTATATGTTGTGAGGACAGTTGTTTACCTTGCTGTGATAGTTGAAGCAGTTCTATTGCTGCCCAGGTATTACTGAACAACATTTTTAAATCTCTTCCACGTCATACGTAGTTTCTGTGTTATCATAAGATGTTTGAATTGAGGTGTTACAACTAAATGCTTTCCAGTAGGCTCTAGGTACCGCGTTTGCGTCCGTTTACTTGCTGTAAAATAGAGGCGTGATATTATTTTAGAGTGTACCCAGGGTATATAGCATGTAATGCAATTGGGTAATATATAATTTGGTATAATATATAGTAGGAAATTGACGTTATTTAAATTCAATAAATACAAGTTCTTGAACTGTGTTAGTAGTTAAGCTTATTGCAACTGTTACAGGAAAATAAAAAAAGTTGTTTTGTATGTGCTAAGTCAAGACATTTATTTTTCAATTCTGTCAATGCGGTACAAAGAGTAATGGTATTATAGTTATATGCCCAAAAATACGTGTTCACATCTTGTAATATATATTTACACAGAAATATAGACATAGCGCACTAGTGGCATAGCCTATGAGTTTGATATGGGGTGCTTGAGCATTGCAGCGAACAGGAATTCTCACATGAATTATTCATAATACAATATAACAAATGGAATGTGATTCCAGTTATCAACCTCTTCCTGCAGTATAAAAGTACAAATGAGTAAAATAGATATATACATATCTTATTAGCTGAATATGTACAATCGCAGGCATCTCAGCCCTACCAGACTTTATTGCAAAGACATCTACAGTCTCACACATATTTAGTTGTAAATAAGAGTACGTGATGGAATGTTATATCACCTGATTAACGCAGGCATGTACCAACTTTTTCTCACGTTACAACTGGCAAAACTACATCAAGTTGATACATCAAGTTAGGAAAACGAGTTCTGCCAATTATGATACTGTTTGCTAAGGCAACATGGCATGGAACTGGAAGGCGACTATGCCAGGAAAGAATGTGCAGTTGCCATCACTGCTGCCACTGCACATTGCAAATGAAATCTGTGGTAAAACACCGTGAATGCGTTTCTACTTGACGGGATGGGAACAGGCATCAAAATAACATATTAATCATCGATTTATTCTGCTAATACTAGTTTGAGTCTAATAAGATATAATTTGTTTAACTAATACAATAAGTGAGGGAATGCTAGTTGTTGGTTAGTATTACAACGTAACTTGTCATCGTTAATAAATCTTAACAAATGTTATCAATTCTGCAAAAGCCAACTTACCCAAAGTAAGCTTGACAAGTAAAACCAACTGGCAAATCGTCATTATATGCACAAAAAGTGCTTATGACACAATGCCCAGTGACACCTATATAACACAAGAATTAGTCTATAATAGATACTAGATACAATAGACGTATAACGTAATATAATTAATTATAATTATTAATTAAAAATAAAATATTGCAGACTGAGCAGTTCTCATGCATCACACAGACTGTTGAGCGACCAGTTTACGTAGCCCTTCACGACACGGCCCTTCATATTCTGCAAAGAGCAAAACAAACGCATGAGTGCAAAGTCACCAAACAAAGCTGTCTGCTAGAGTTTGTAATATTTGTCTCATTGAGACAGAACTGTTCGGAATCATGTGTGAACTTACGACATACATGCAACACAGGTGGCGCCACCAACGGCCTGGCAGTGCAGGACTGTACAACGAACATCACACAGGTGGCGCCACCAACGGCCCGACAGTGCAGGACTGTACAACGAACATCACACAGGTGGCGCCACCAACGGCCTGGCAGTGCAGGACTGTACAACGAACATCACACAGGTGGCGCCACCAACGACCTGACAGTGCGCGGGGAGCGACCAGGTCGCGCGCGACGACCAAACGTGGGAAGAGGTACACTCACGCTCTTGAACGTGGCGGCACGTATGCGGTTCGTGACGTACTCCTCCTTGCGCTTCAGGCTCGCCTTCTTGGAGACAACCTCGGGCAGCTGCCGGTAGACGCGCTGCGTCCGCAACTTCATCTCCTTCTCCGAGATCACACGGCTGATGCGGAACGGATCATCTGCGAAGAACAGCACGGTGGCACCTAAGGTTCCGCGAACAACATGAACAGAGCGCAATTCCTGTGGTAAATAAATGCGCATCTCTGTGGCCACCTGACGGCGGATGGTGCAGGTTTGCCGTGCTTACCCCGGAAAATGTGAATTGCGATAAATTACGTTTTTACGATGCACCAACCACGCGATATGATGTCCAAACAAAAATAAACGTTACACAGTTTAGAGTTCGTAGCCAAACATCCGCGTGTATTGTACGAACATGTTCAACACACCTACAAGTATATATCTAACTAAAGTATGACTACCTTCTAATTACATTGTATAACTTTTCGACAAAGACAATTCATGTGTTAGAACTTGCATCAATTATCTCTATGTGAGGTTTTAATACTAATTGAGCAATCATCACATAGATACACTTTTTGGAAGCTTTTCCGGCCCATAGAGTTCAAGCCAACAGTACATCTAGCTCGTTTGGTTCTTTAGTCGTAACAAAGACGCAGGTAAGCTGCTAGCACCATGTACCTGATCGTTTCCTCGGCTCAAGGACATCCTGCTGGTTGCTGTCGGCTGCCGCGGCGTCTGCTGCTGCCGCCAGGCGGCGCTGCTGGATCATTCGCTTCCTCACTACGGCATTCATCAGGATTAGGTTCTGTCGTTTCCGCGAGCTGAACACGAACCTGGGTTTGGCAAGCACCAGCGCCTCCTGGAGGAGAGATGCAACGTTAATGATTCAGAGTGAAGTAAAAATTTCCAGAGCTGGGAATGCATATGTACAACTTCTAGAAGAACTGCATTACGATTAGCCATTGTTCGCTGTGAGCCAACTTGTTGCACACATCACTGGGTGATTTTTGTAAAACGTTTACAAAATTTCGTGCAAACGCATCCGACTTGAAAAAAAATCAAACAGATTTTGATTCGTCTCTTGGCCATTTGGGATGCACTTCTCAAAAAGCATTATTAATTCCAAAGTTCGTTGTAAAAAAATATCAATGAAAACGTTAAATGTTTATAGTCATGAGTAAATTGAGTATGCTGATTAACAGGAGAACTTTCTAATGTAAGCAAGCAACCTTAATCGTTAAGTGAATCTGAATAATACTAACGAGGTTGGGGTAATTTTCTCAGGTATCACTCTATGCGCAGGGTGCGAAATTAACGGAGTCAAATTTACTCCCTGATTTACTGTCGGACTCCCTGATTTGACATATGCAGGAGTCCGTGTGACTCCCTGAAAATTCTGCCATACCAACTAGTTCGTTCCGGAGCATGGCCTCGCGGAATTACCCTATTTTTTCAGCTAATGTCCAAAGAAAATTTGGCAGACGTGCAACCGCATGAATTTTAAAAATAAGCATATGCGTTATTGTTAATATATTTTATTTTGAACCTCAGACTGCACTCCCTCATTTTGCTGCGGACTCCCTCTTTTTGAGGGTAGGGGGTCCGTTGGACTCCAGTGTTCAAAAGTTAATTTCTACCCCTGTATACGTATTGAATAATTAATTGAAAGTCTATCTAAAGCCAATTCCTTCTGTTGCCATGCGCCTCAAACGATGCGCCAGCATTAAAAATAATGTTCTTTAACTTGTCCACCACAATACTAATATTCTCTTACGTAAACTTGACCTTGAAGAAATTCTAAAGTTGCTATTGAAAGAGTAAGTTATATCGAGACCGCAGAAACAATATTAAATGTTCAAATGCCTTTCTCATCGTCAATGTGTGGTAGGCGTTGTTAAGACACAATCATCAACACTGTGACAAGTGTGCATGCAACGTTCACGCCATTTTCCTGTGACATTTCTTGACATCTTCCCCAAAAAGTGCAGAAAAGGAAACGGAAGGTATCAATGGGGAATTTCCCAGAGTCTGATAATTGCAAATGACCAAAAATTCCAATGCCTCAAGAAGACATGACTTTGCTGTCTCATCATAGATTCGAATAGCTTGTACACATCAAACATGATTATTGATAATAATACACGATGAGCAGTTAACAGTAAAGTGCCAGAAGTAACGCACTTTGTTCCGAGTGTACCTAACTATACTTTACACTATTATACTACTACTACTATAATTATATATACTATTATAAAATTATATACTTTTATTATTATTATTATTATTATTATTATATACTCATAATTATACAAATACATACTAGCTACTTCAGATGTAGGCAAATTTCAACCTGCTGCGCCAGTGGTGTGTGGTGCAGATGACGATGGCATACGTAGACTTACCTGCAGTGTTCGGTTTCGCTCAGGCAATCCAAACAGACTGATGATATCCGACGCCGACGTCTTAGAGGTTGACCGCCGTGGTTCCGCTCTCCTAGGTGGCGCCACCTTCTCCGGTACTCTGTCACTAGTCATCGGCACAAACCACGCCAGCGGTTCCTTATCCACGTCCGAACGCTCAGTTGTCTTCGGCGGCCGCTTTGCGTCGGTCGAGCGTTCACGGACGTTCTCGTTGACCCCACCAGAGGGCGCCGGTTTCTTCCGCTGCGGCGCCGACTTGCTAGGAACGTTCTTCCACTCGGTGATGAGGGCCATGACGTCGGCCAGCGGCGGCCGCTCTCCCTCCTCCAACCCACCGCCCCGGCTCCCGACGCTCCTACCGTCTCGGCCGTCGTCCGCGGCAGGTAGGTGGCGCCGGCGCTCGCGGTTCTGCTTGACCTCTTTGAGGTCGCGCAGCAGCGACGACCCGTGTGATACGTCGGAGCCGAGTTCACTGCTGTCGACCTCGCTGCCGCCGCCCGGCCGCCGTGCCTCCAGGATGTGACGCAGCAGCCGCAGCTCACGCCGGTACTCACGCACAGCCGCACGCTCGCCCGGTGACCCGTCCCCTGCAACAGGGGCGCCACCGTCGCTGCTCGGCTCCGGCGACGCGTCGTAGGCAGGCTGGGCGGCGCGTGTTCGCGGCCGCTTCATAACGGCATTGTCGCGTTCTGCCTGCACGACCCTCGCTGCCTGCGCGACCCTTGCTGCCTGCGCGACCCTCGACGCGTCGCTGCTGCTGCTGCCAGCCTCGCTCGTCGCGTCCTCCCCCACCCGCAGCGCCCGCAGACGCTCGACGCGCGCCAGCAGGTGGAGCCACCGCTTGAGGTCGCTCGCGGTCGGAACCTCGTACCAGCCGCCCCTCACATGGCGGCTCCACTCGACGGCCTGGCGGATGTCGGAGAGATCGCGCGACAATGACTCATCCGTCAGCGGCGACTCGTCGTAGACAGACTCGATCAGACTAGATTCGTTGAGGTGCTGACCCCTTCTCGGGGCCGAGTCATTCAAACTGGATTCGTTGAGGTGCTGACCCCTTCTCGGGGCCCGGTCAGTCATACTGGATTCGTTGAGGCGCTGACCCCTTTGCAGGGCCGGGTCATTCCGAATAGATTCGTCGAGGTGCTGACCCCTCTGAGGGGCGGAACTTTGCGCATCGGGCCGCAGCGGTGCGCCCCCTGTCTGCGCACGCAGCGAGGATAGTCCGGCTTCCTCCGCGTCGCCGGATAGGTCGAGGGGCGCGTCCGCCGTCACCTCGTCGTAGAACATGGCGGCCGTCTCGAGGAGCCGCGCGCGCAGGCTTCGTAGCTCGCCGCCCGTCATGGCGTCGACGTCACCGTGGTCGTCGCCGTCCATGCCGCGGGTGGGGCGGGCCGCGGAGCCGCTCAGGAGCGTCGTCACGGGCGACACGGCCCGGTCGACGACTCGGGGCGGCCCACCGCTGCGTGAGGGACCAGCCTTCGCCTGCTCTCTGCTACTGATGTCCATCTGTACTGGTGGATGTCTCCCATTCATGTCCATCTGTACTGGTGGATGTCTCCCATTCATGTCCTGTAGCTCTCTGCTACCTGCATCCTGCTGTCCCTGTGGCCGTCGTTCGGCTGTGTGGGACGGCAGGTCTGACTCAGCTGGTATCGTCTGCTGTGTATCAGCTCGCGTACTGTCATGCGGCAGCAGGCTGTGTAGATACGTGCGCAGCTCGTTCACACCGTCGTCTGCTCGGGCCAACGTGCCGCTCGGTGCCAGCAGCTGACGTAGAAGGTCCGCGAGTCGCCCCTTGTCCACCTCTGATGGGACAGACGTGCGTCCCTCCGTTTCCCTAGCAACGCCCCTGCTCTCTCGTCGAGGCTCCTTGGCCGCTGCATCTTCAAGTATGACTCTTTGCTCCGGTGTTGCTTCGTACGCAGGTACCCTAGCTCCGGCACGCTCTCCGCCACTACCCTTGCGCCCGTCGACATGCACTCCTGTTGCTTCAGGGTAGCGCGCGGCGGTAGGATCAAGCTGCTCGGTCTGTGTTCCTTTTCCCTCGTGCCGCGGCGGAGGCGGCGGCGTTGCAGCCTCTGCTTCAAGCAGCGATCTCCCGACCTGACTGCCTTTCGCCGACCTCCCCTCGCCGCCGCTCTTCACCTCCGAGAGCTCGCGCGCCGCGTTCACCAATCGCGTCGAACCGTCGGGGAAGGAAGCGCGAAGCCCGGTGGAGACGCCACCGCCGCGCTCCGCCGCCGACTCCTGCCACTTTGCGTATGCCTCGTGGAATGCCGCCGCATCGACGCCCGGCAGCCGTGGGCCATGCTCGGGCCACGCCGACATGAGCATGGCGATCGACTCCACCCACTGACCGTAGGCCGCACCCAGGTGAGCGGCGTCGACGCTCTGGATCCTGTCGAGGGGCAGCTGCTGGGGCGTTGCGAGCGCGAGGGGCCCATGCTGCGCGGGGGCGTGCAGGTCGAGCGGGAGCAGCTCAGACGAGCGGACGGCGGCGTCCGAGTCCTTCAGCACGTGGTGGCGCCCCCTAGCATCATCGAGGCTCGTCGACTGCTGTTGACGCGTGGGAGGGTCGTTTCCCGTCTCGACGATCCTCGAGCCGCCGGCGCTCATGCCTCGATGCCGTCTCTGCCTCACGTTTTCCCACCTCCTTGCTTCGTTGTCGTATTCCGAGGTCAGCTGGTCGACGTTTGGTGCAGACGCCACGAGCGACCGGTCAGCAGCAATCTGTACCGTCGTCGGAATCGCCGTGGCAACCGTAGCCTGCTGTCGAGTATTTGCATCGACCGTGTGGCTGGCCGATGCAGCCTCCTCTCCTCGCTGCCTCGTTGTCGCGGTAACGTACTCAGTGGTGGCATAATCGCTAGTCATCATTGCTCGCCCTAATGAACGAAGAAACATGTATTGCATTGCGAACAGAAACACGCACCGATGTATCCGATTCGCTCACTCGGCTGAAAGACCTATTATTGTCTGACTGCCACTAGGGTCACTATTATGGTCACTACGATCACAAATGCAATATCGAATGCACTCGTGCGGCAAAGTCAGCATACCAGAATAAGGAGTAAGGCACATGTATGCGGGCATGTATTCACCTGTGGCAAAGGCCGATCCCTCGTCATGGCTGCCCCACTCACTGCTCTTTCGTTGGTAAGAGTCTACGTGTACAGTCACTGCGCCACGGGACCCCAGCACATCGGGCGGAAACTCAGGTGGTTTTGCCGGATCCGAATCTAAACATTATATCAGTAGCTAATCAAAAATTCTCCCCAGACACAATAGATTCGAAATACATATCGATAGACAAATGTGAAACTATCATTTGAATATTGATTTTCAATTTAGTATATGTATATTTTGTAATTTAACATGTTTTGCTACTCTTGATACCAGCTTGTAAAAAAATTGTCTAAAATGTTATCTTTGCTTTGAGTTAGTCATTACAATTGGTATTTGCACACAAAGAACCTTCCACTAACCAACTGTAGCCTAGCTTTCCATAAGTAGTTAATCTAGTAATATTTTCTCTAAATCTAAGTATCATGACATTAGTGAAGACAACATTATTTTAGGCAAAACTAAAAGAGAACAATGAAGACAACAATGGGTCTCCAAAAATAATTGTAGCAAATATATTTTTTCTAACGTAACAACACTACTCGTTCGCCAACAGCCGTCGTTGCTAAGTCTTCCCACCACTACATAGCATCAAGATGTCTGTGTATATGGGCTCATGATAACATGTGATCGGCTACAGCAAAATAACTGGGCTGAGCCTGAGGTATGAAGCTCATCATGATGTTAAAAAAATGTTGATCCATGTTTCAAGTCCTCAATCAGCAAACGGACCGCAATCAGACAACAGCAGGACGTGAAATAATTAATGAGCCACGTATTCAAAGTTTGTTTCCGTAAGTTTCCTTTCATTAAAAAGCTGGCGAAACCCAGCGAACCTACACCATCTACCACGTACCTGCGTGACTGCTTTCTAAAGTGCTGTGCGTGACATCTGCAGTGAAAGACCGTGGGCTCCACACCTCGACAGCACCAACTTCATGCTGCGAAACATCGCTGGGACCCAGTGCTACCCCAGCACCCATTGCATGCTGAGATACTTCCGAGGGACGCCAAACCTCTACAGCAACACCAACAGCATGCTGGTATGCATCAGATGGCCCTCTGGTCTCCACCACAGCATCTTTAGCCTGGTAAGTAGCAGGTGCCTCTTCTGCCACCACAGCAGCAGCTGTATACTGGTAAGCATCAGCTGGCCCTCTAGCCACCACAGCAGCAGCTGTAGACTGGTAAGCATCAGCTGGCCCTCTAGCCACCACAGCAGCAGCTGTAGACTGGTAAGCATCAGCTGGCCCTCTAGCCACCACAGCAGCAGCTGTGGACTGGTAAGCATCAGCTGGCCCTCTAGCCACCACAGCAGCAGCTGTAGACTGGTAAGCATCAGCTGGCCCTCTAGCCACCACAGCAGCAGCTGTAGACTGGTAAGTACCATTGGCACCCCGCGCCACCACACCAGCAACTGCATGCTGGGAAGGATCAGAAGGTCGCCAAACCTCGACAGCGCCAGTTGCATGCTGGGATATATCAGTTGGCTCCCAAGCCACCATGACACCAGCCGCTGCATGCTGGGATGCTTCAGATGGGCGCCAAACCTCGACCGCACCAGCTGCATTTTGGGATGCATCGGTCAGGCCCCGAGCCGCGACGACACCAGCTGCATGCTGTGAGATATCCGTGGGACGCCATGCTGCTCTTACACTCATAGACTGCTGCTGCGTGACCATTTCAGTTGAAGTTTCGCCTGCACTTAGAGTCGAGGGCACGTCTACTCTCACCACGTTGTCACGTATCTCATCACTGCTGAAACAAACATGAGATCGCACAATTAGTTTCATGGAAATCCCAAGCAGTCACTAAACAGATACTGTGTGGAAGTCTGCGCATGTTCTCAGGGGCGGGGAGAAACTCAACTAGCCAATAAGTTACACGTTGCAAATTTCAACTGTAGTAATAAGCAGCTGAAATGCATTTATGCATTACTTAACCAGTAACATATAATAATAATAATAATAATATTTATTGATTTATATTGCGCACGTTATATGCAAATATGTCGTTCAGCTGTGCCACACACAATTCAAATATTCATCCATTCACAAGGGAGCACGCACAATGCACAATGCACAATGCTATCATCAATTATCAGCATAAGTACAGTGCATTAATTATTACACACAGAGTGATTCGAGGGTCATGAGTAAAATACACGTTCGTTTTCCCACACAAGTCCCACAGAGTGAGCATCCATGTCAGACGTCTGCCAATGTAAACTCGTGTGGCTATGCGAGCAAGTAGCCGTGTGCGCAAGTTTTGAATTAGGGTGCTGACCATATAGGTGGCTAGACTGAGCTAATTAAACCTGCACGCGAATGACTTGTAAGCATGCTATATATAGGGGCGCTGGCCTTTAGGTTCCCTGCTACAGGATTCTGACATTACACTGCAGTCCTAATACAGCATAGCCAGACATTGAAGCAGACGTGTTACCTCAGCAGCTTTTTACATTGTCCGGAGATGAAACACTCAGTAATGTTTGAATTTGACAATTTAGGCATTGAAAAAAAGGATCTGTGAAGAAGCTGATGACAGTAAATAAATGCACTGTGAACAAATTCCACTGTTGTGTGCAGTCCTTTTCCGCTTCAGACTTTGTTGGACAGATTTATATTAATTACCATGACACAAGTGGCAGTGAACGGAAACTGCAAACGTGCGAATCTATTGCATTTGACACGTTTCGATTATTATGTATCCAGCTGCTTTGTGCAGACATGTTACTTCCGATCGTCCATGTGAATCAAATGTGACCCGCTCCAGCATAATACGGACTAAGTCGCAAGTCATTGTTTTGAGTAATGAGCACGCACACATGTCAATGCTGAAAATGGCCTACCTGGGAAAAAATGAGATTTTTACAAAAATAAGTTCCTAAGTGCATATTTAATTCGGATATATAGGTTCAGATATCTCTAGATTATTATGGACATTTTTAATTAAAAATTTTTTTTTCTTTTTTTTTCTTTGCCCTTCAGACCGGCCCCTGACCGCTTATCCCCGACTGGGCCCCTTACCCAGAACGCTTTATCTCAAAAGCTGCATATTCTGGAATAAGTCAGTTTCCGATCTTCAAATTGCTGTAGATCAGTCAATTCTTTAGATATAGCCAAATATTATATATCATTTTAAAGGTAATTAAATGATCTATTCAGATATGCACATAACTCAATTTGTAGAATTTCCTACTTAATCCTGGTTTTGCTGGAGCGGGTCACAAATTGCATCAATGGAATCAATCGCTTAAATGCTCATTTGCAAGTTAAGTACGGTGTTTACCCGGGCAATACACCACTCACAAATGGTTTCATTAAACGCACGAAAAAAAGAAATATCTGATAATGCACGAAGCCTCTAATCATAAAATCTACCCAGTTACCCTTCAGGAGCTAGCGTGCCACTCGCGCAAACATCAGTTCAACGTGGGGGCACTCTACTACTAACATTGTAACAACATCACGAGTTGCCGAGAGAGGAGGGATCACGGATATGATGCCTCCCTTGATGCGTGTCCGTGTTCGCGAGGAGTTCATTAATAATTCTGTCTGCCAGCAAGAAGTACCACATCACATAACTCCCTGCTCCAGCCTTACGCGCTCGAATAGCACCGAGTGACCGTACTGCGAGCACGTGGCGCCACCTCACACGTCGGCTGCGATTGGCTGAGCTTGCTCGACCTACAATCAGCGGGACCAGCGTCTATGCCGACCGGCCGCTGCGTTAATTATTTATGTTCATTATGATAACGATATCGTTCGTCGATGTGTGTTACCGACGGGTAAAACCCTCGTGTGTATCGCCAAACACGGCGCATGCATGCCACACATTGTGTGTGTTCACGCTGTGAACGTTTTGCGACAGGGATTAAACGTAAGCCCGCCACATCAAATGTAATGCGATTGCAGTTCCACAGAGTATGAGCGATCCCAGGTGACGTCGGAGTAGTCTCATTGTGCCAAGAAGCACCCAGAGCCAATTTTAATTGAAATGTTAACCTGAAGCCTAGCTGGCACATGTTATCCTAATTATGTTGATTATGTTTATAATTATATTATAAAAATAATGAAAATAATGTAAATAAAAACAATTTAATTATATAACAAGTGCCGCA
>NW_014577287.1:264133-281099 GCF_000485595.1 Priapulus caudatus | reverse complement strand
AAACGCATGAAAATCCTAATTTAACTCCTGTGTTATTATCTACTCATATCATTTACGTCAACATGGTCAACAATTAATTCACTAAGCACTACATAGCTGTTGATTGTGAAAAAGTAAGAATACCAGAGTCGCTGTTGCGAGCTGTTTGGAAAAGCTCTTCCTTGATAACGTTCGTTATCAAGGACTCTGGACTCGAGGTCTCAAAATTGAGGCCCTCCATCACCACATCTGTTGTGGCTTCAAACGCCCAGAGCCTAATATCTTCCGTTGTCGTGTGTTGTTCCAACACCTGATGCAAAACAGGTAATTAACATCTAAAATTGCTTATAGTCAATGACATGGGAACAATGCCATTAAAGTACTTAGAAAGAACATATTTCTTCATACATGTTAAATAAGAAATTTGCTTAATTTACCTTTGCCACGTGTTCTTCAACTTGGGCAGCACCACTGACCATGCCGGCCAATCTCAGAAAAAAACTTTTTCCCTGATGGCCCCACAGGCACATCGACAGACTTGCATACATGCAGTTGTTGTGTGCAGCTATCGTTTTAAACGCTTTGTGCGTCTTGCGCAGTCGTGATGGTATGTAGGAAACATACCTGAAACATTGACATGCAATATTATTTTAATTAAAAAAACAAACTAATTATGTGCGGATTCTGAGTAATTCTCACTATTAGGCCTTTTTTTCTTCTCTTTTCCATCCATTAATATTGGTTGCAACGTTTATAACCTTTTATAACCTTATAACCTTTACCTTTATAACAATACAACTGCAATCATGGGTTTTCCAATTATTTGATTAGCTAGCGGATGTTGTTTACTGGAACTGCATGGTTACTTTGCTTGGAGTGAGATATTGTAGTCGCTGGATAAATTCTGTAGCCTCACATCCACAATAGCAAAAACAGTTCAGTCCTTTGTTAACTGTCTACAAATCCATCGAAGAGTAAGTGTCGGATAACCTTTTGACCCTCAAGAGGAGGGTTAAACAGTCCCTTCTGCTGACATGATTTCATGGTCCTTTCAATAAAGCCATAAAAATGCTAGGTCCCCGCTGAAACAAAAAAGTTTTTCAATCGCTCTATCAGACCATGTCGTCAGAAAATGTCTAAAATCTGCCCTGTGCCCATTGACCTTTGACCTGTGACCTCCAATTTCAGCACAGTGATGGCTTTTCCTACCATGATGCTATACACCGACTATCACGAGCCTAGGTCGAGCCGTTTAGATTTATGCCGCAATTCTGCATTTCCTCCCTATACCTTAAGTTAAGGAGTGAATGTTCCTCCTTCTTTTACACCTCTTGACCTTTGACCTTTGACCCCCAGCTTCGACATCCCAACTCGTTTTGACGATCCCCCCCAATGTGCCAAATATCGTGACCGTACATCGAGCGGTTAAGATTTGTGCCCAACTGTTGACGGACGGACGGACGGATGGACGGACGATCGTGCGATTCTACAAGCTGCATCTGACTATGTCAGATGAGCTAAAAATAAAATAAATGAAAATATATTATAAAAATAATAAAAATATATTATATAAATTACGTTGATTATGTTGGCGCATAATCAAATAGTGTTTGTGCTCTTACATTTAATCAAGCCATCGAAGTTTGAGATGAGTGCTAGGGGAGGCGTACCTGCATTATTGGCTATAGGGAAGGACATAAACAATGCAAATCGAGCACAAACTGGCATCCTAGAGAGGAACACCTGCTGCCACAATCAGGTGTTCCTGCCTGCCAGTCGATCACGTAAATTATTAATTTCTGTCGTTGACGTAAATTGCCTGCCGCAGACCAATCAGATTAATCTGCCAAATTAAAGTTGTTTACCTTTGTAATAACATAGCAGCAGATGTTTAGCTCTCTGTGATCCTGTTTCATCAGTAATCATCGTATTGAATTGGACACAATAACAGTCAATTATTTCCCATAGTATAAAGCTAAAGATGGGAACAGATGCCCATTCTCATGATTTGGGGAATTCATTAACTTAATTTCCCATATAATCTTACTTGTTTCACTGTGCCATACTGCATCTATACAGCAAGCTATAAATAAATGTCAATCAACTCACGGTATATGCCTATGTATCTACAAAGCTACACACTCCAGTCAATCGTTTATGGAAGAAATGCCACCGGACTGAAACAATGATGTACTGTATACGCTGTATATTTTGCGGTGGTTTAATTTTCGTGAATCTCGCGAACGCGTCCCCCGACTGCGAAAATAACAACACGCGAATAATTTATACCGAATAATACCGAATAACTCATAATTCACCGACCGCGAAATTAACCATTCCCGAAATTGTCCGTCAAGTCTGAAATCGCGAAAATATCTGTACATACGCGAAAAATATGGCGTATACAGTATATTCGCAGCACTTTTCAACCGATTAAAGTTTAACGACTACCTGTCTCCTCTCCCAGGCTGATATCCGTCTGCCGCTCCCTCCGCTGCCGGGACCCCCGTCGGTGAGACGCGCTGCCCGCTGCCGTCCTGCGCTCGGCCGCGTTCAACCTCGTGGCGGCGATCTACGGAAGCGTCTGCCGCCCCCTCCGCTGCCAGGATCACTGTCGGTGAGACGCGCCGCCCGCTGCCGTCCTGCGCTCGGCCGCGTTCAACCTCGTGGCGGCGATCTACGGAAGCATCTGCCGCTCCCTCCGCTGCCGGGACCACCGTCGGTGAGACGCGCCGCCCGCTGCCGTCCTGCGCTCGGCCGCGTTCAACCTCGTGGCGGCGATCTACGGAAGCGTCTGCATCGGCTTCTCGGTATTGCTCGCTGCCGCTGGACCGCTCCACGTCGCTCAGGCAGTAACCAGAACTGAAGCTCCGCGACTCGCCGCGGGCGGGCACCTGCAGTCGGGCGCGTGACTCCGGTCGCCGCGTTGCCCCAGACGACGGCCGCTTGTGTCCAGCCTGCCGCCTAACGTGCCCCGCGTCCTCGGTCGACGAGTCGACCTCCAGCCCGGTGTGTTCGCGCGACTCGACTCGCCGCATTGCCCCGGACGACGGCCGCTTGTGTCCAGCCTGCCGCCTAACGGGCCCCGCGTCCTCGGTCGACGAGTCGCGTTCAGTGTGTTCGCGCGACCGACCGGCGAGCGAAGTGTCGAGCGGGCGAGGCGTGAGTATCTGACTGTGCAGCTCCTCGAGATACTGGCTATGAGTCACCCTTCCCTGCCAAAAGGCTTCCTCATACGACTGCACACCCGGCGATACCTCGGGCGTTGCCGTGCGACGACCGCCGCTCGCGTCGACGCCTACACCTGCTGTCTGTCGCGACAGGGCCACGCTCTCCGTGGGGGCGGCGACACCTGCCCTCACTGTCTGCCGCGACAGTGCCACTCTCTCCGTGGGGGCGGCGACAACAGCCCCCACTGTCTGCCGCAACAGCGCCACTCTCTCCGTGGGGGCGGCGACGCCTGCCCTCACTGTCTGCCGCGACAGCGCCACTCTCTCCGTGGGGGCGGCGACACCTGCCCTCACTGTCTGCCGCGACAGCACCACTCTCTCCGTGGGAGCGACGACGCGCGATGTGGAGGCGTGAAGACGAGGCGGAGACAACAACGCGTCGATGCGGCGGGCGTGAGCAGCTAGCGTCGCACGAAGGCCGCCCGCCGAATCGTCGCCGCCTGTGCTCGTCGCAGCAGTGAACAGCGCCCCCTGGCTAGAGGAGGCAGCGCTTCTCGTGGCAAAGCTTATACCCTCGGGTTCCGATCGCCGTGTGTCACGGAAGATGTTGTCGGAGGCGCCCTCTGTCTGCATGAACGTCTGCCCTGCATACGCACCTGCCGTGTGTGGGCGACTAACAGCAGCCACTGCTGAGTACAGGGTACTGTGGACAGTCTCTCGTGCATGCATGGTAGCAGTGATGCCGCTGTCGACGGGAGACTCCCTCCCAGTATAAACACCGTAGATCCCACTTCTCCTGTTGCTATCCTCGGTAGCTTCCCTAGCGGCACCTATAATCGCTAAGTCACGGGTGCGGCCGGGCTTTCCCTGCGCGGTTTCATCTGCGATCACGTCAGCGTCGGCTCGTGCACGCAGGCTTGCGGACGCCGCGGCGCGCGCCATCCTCATTGCTCCCACGTCCCTCGACAACACCGAGTCGCCAGGGGGCGCCACCCCATACGCGGCGTCGGGCGTCTCGGCGCTCCGACGAGACGCGTCGTAGACACTCGATCGGTCAGACTCGGGCTCGCGCAAGTCATCATCGTCGTCGTGGGAACGGAGCGCGGGGCTGCTGCGCGCGGAGCCGCCACCGCTGCTGCTGCTCGTGTCCGTCACCACGACGACGTACTTGCGCTCGAGGTAAGCGGTCTTCGTGAGCAGGCGTCGCACGCGCTCCGTCAGAGACAGTCCGTCGACGGGCGAGTCAGAGCGCGGCGAGATGCGGGTGTACGCGATGCCTGCGCCTACTGCTGCGCCGTCGCTCCACAGGCGCAGGCCAATGTCGTCGTCCTCGCTGCGCTGAGCAGCTGCGAGGTCCTCGACCGCTTGATGTCCTCCGGTGCTCCGTGTCGAACCGTACGACGTGCCGTCGTCGCTTGAGCCGGGGTGGGCACGTACATCGGCTGCGGCGGCCCTGCGGTCGGCGCCGCGCCACGAAGCGACGCTCGCGTGCGTGGGGTCGCTCGCGTCGAACGACGACGACGACACGAGCAGCGTCGACCGCTCGTCGTAGATGTCAGACACGGGCAGCGAGAGCCGCCGCGCGTCCGCGTCCGTCGCGTCGCGTAGGGGGCGCCGCGTGGAAGACGAGTCGCGTAGGGGGCGCCGCGAGTCGGTCGCATCGCTTGAGCCGTCGGACTCGCCCGAGACGCCCGAGCCGTCCTCGCGGCTGTACTGAAGCTGACCCCCCGGGTGGACGTTGGCCGGCGCGGGGTGGGTCGTTATAGAGGGCGCCGCGCCGCTCTCCAGCTGTCGCGAGCCGCGCAGCCGGCCGCACGTGTCGCAGCGGTACTGCAGCTGCCCGCCGACGACGCACCAGTGTCCGACGCCGTCGGCTGGGGTCGCCCGCGGGTCACACTCTCCGGCAGTCGCCAGACGTCCGGCGGTCGTGGTTGCCGGCGGCGACGCCTCGTCCCACACCCGGCCGCAGCCGCGGCAGACGTACCGGGGCGGTGACCCCGGGGCGACCTCGCGAGCGTCATACACGGGGCAGGGGTGCGGCGAGTCCCCTCGCACGCCGTGGCACAGCTCGCAGCGATACTTCAGCTGGTCGTGCGACACGCACCAATGCACGACGTCCGGATCGGGCGACACTCGCGCGGGCGATTCTGTCGTCAACTCAGACTTGTTTGGGTTGCCGTCGGCGACGGTGCACGTGTGCGGCGACTTGCCGCGAACGCCGTGGCACATCTTACAGCGATACTTGAGCTGATCGGCTGAAACGCACCAGTGCACGACGTCCGAATCCGGGGACCCTTGAGATATACGTACTGCAGAGTCCGACTTCTGTGGGTTTTCAGGGTGAACGGGACAGGCGTGTGGGGACATACCGCGCACTCCCCCCACATTTCTCACAGTGATGCGTCTGCTGTTTCGCGGGGCCTCCATTACACCTCTCTTCTGTGGCCGATGCGGACATTTCCGTGCTGGACTCGGAGCTCTGTGGGTCGCCATCATGAATGGGACACGTGTGCGGAGACTTGCCACGGACGCCATGACAAACCTTACAGCGATACTTCAGCTGATCTTCCGACACACACCAATGCACGACATCTGAATCAGGGGACCCTTGGTTCATTTCTGCTCTTGCGGTAGAATCATACATCGGAGGGTTGTCAGAGTGAACAGGGCACGTATGCGGTGACCCACCGCGCATTCCACCACACTTCGTGCAACGAGATATCTGCTGTTTCGCGGGGCTTCCGTTAACAACCTCCTCTTCTGTGGCTGATGCGGACATTTCCGTGCTGGACTCGGAGCTTTCTGTGGGTCGCCCATCATGAATTGGCGACACGTGTGCGAAGTACTTGTCCACAGGACGCCTATGCACAAGACCTTTACAGCGATACTTCAGCTGATTTCCCGACACACCACCAAATGCCACGACATCTGAATCAGGGCACCCTTTGGTTCATTTCTGCTTGCTTTGCTGTAGAATCCATTGACATCGGAGGTTGTCAGAGTGAACAGGGACGTATGCGTGACCCACCGCGCATTCCACCACACTTCGTGCAAACGAGATATCTGTGTTTCGCGGGGCTTCTCTAACAACCTCACTCTTCTGTGCTAGATGCAGCGGACATTTCCGTGCTGGACTCGGAGCTCTGTGCGTCATGAATGGGACACGTATGCGGAGACTTGCCACGGACGCCATGACATACCTTACAGCGATACTTCAGCTGATCTTCCGACACACACCAATGTACGACATCTGAATCAGGGGACCCGCGAGCAACTCCCGCATTCGACGCCGATGTGCATTGGTCGGCATCGGGGCAGGTGTGTGGAGACGCGCCGCGCACGCCTCCGCACACCTCGCATCGTTGCCTCAACTCCTCGGCCGACACGCACCAGTGTGAGGCTTCTGCGTTGCGCAGCACGATGTCACGCGCCGGCGCCGCCGCCGCCGCCGCCGCGTGTGTGGCTACCCCTGCCGGCTGAGGCAACGTGGGCAGAGTCGTGTCCTGGTCGTTGGCCGACAGGCTGTACTCGATGCTCTCGTCGGTCGACATCTCGAGACGTGATGCGCCGGTGGCATTGTCTGCGGGGCGCGGCGACGGACGAAGGTACTGCGACAGGTCGGCATCATCGATCTCGGAGAGCCGGGGCGAGACAGACGGGGCGTACGTCGGACGGATGTTGCTGAGGCTGTGTGACTCGCGCGGGCCGAGACTGTGAGACTCGCGCGGGTTGAGACTGCGAGACTTGCGCGGTTTGAGGCTGCGAGACTCGGGCGGGTTGAGACTGCGAGACTCGCGCTGGGTGAGGCTGCGAGACTCACGCGGGCCGAGACTGTGAGACTCGCGCGGGCCGAGACTGTGAGACTCGCGCGGGCCGAGACTGTGAGACTCGCGTGGGCCGAGACTGCGAGACTCGCGTGGGTTGAGACTGCGAGACTCGCGCGGGTTGAGACTACGAGACTTTGAGACGGCGAACCCCTCTTCAGATGGCAAACCCTCTTCACGGCCACCCGACCGCACCCACACGTTGAGCACCTCCGATGGTGGCGAGCTCAGATAGCGTGAAATAACCACGGGCGATCCATCCGGTCCGGCATCCGTCTCGTCATACATCGTCGGCTCAATGACGTCAACGGAGGGCGGCGGCAGCGGCGACGGGCCGAGGTACTGGTCAAGGCTGCTGTCTCGCACGCCCGCCGCGCCGGCACCGCTCGAATCCTCTCCGTAATCGCGCGACACCTCTCCTCCGCTGTCGCTGAACGGCGCGGCGGTGGCTACGCGGGGCGACGGCTGCAGGTACTTCCGCAGGGGATCTTCGCTGTCGCTGCTCACGTTCCCCCTCACGCCGTTCACTCCCAAGCGGCCGCTGTCGCTACTCCCATCAGCGCTACTGCTCTGCGACGACGATAATCTGCTGCCACGGTAACGTCGACGTGGCAACGCGGACGGAGATGGCTGCAGGTAGCCATTCGACGCTAACCCCATTGTGCCGGCGTCCCTAGAGGCGCCCTCTGGTGGGTGGCGGCGGGCGCGCCCCCGCTCGCCGTCGGATGGATCGGCTTGGCGCGGCGACTCTGCCGTCGTCGCGGTCGTGAAGCTGGGCAGTGACCAGTCGGTCATCGTGCTGCGGTCGGTCAGCGGTGCGTCACTGCCGGCCGCGCGACGCCGCACGGCGGGGCGGCCCGACGACGACGCTTCGCTCAGCGTTGACGACGCGCGGTCGCCGTCACCAGAGGGCACCGCACTCGCACTGCCGTCGTCAGCGCTGCGTGACGCGCGCGTGCCTGTCCGGCTGCTGCTGCTTCCCACAAGATCGGACGCATCCTCACCCAGCAGCAGCGCCACGCGCACGGTCAGAGAGTCGACAGTGCCCACGGACGACGACGACGACTCCGCAGACAGGGGGCGCCGCGTGCGCCGCACAACCGTCTCGTCCGCCAAGGCCTCGCTCGTCGACGCGTGGTTGTTCCAGTCGCCATCCATCGCAGCTCCCTCTGGCGGTTGCTTGCGCGTTGCCACGGCCGCCATCGGCCATGCGGCAACCTCGCGCGACCTAGACACAAGTGCGTCGGCGAGTTCGCTGTGCGGCTTAGCGAGGTCCGCACTCGGCTTATCGGTCGGCGTCGCGTCCGACCGACGACTCGATCGGTCGGCGGAGTGGTAGCCGGACACGTTGCTCGCTACGGTCGCTCGCGGCGACGCGCGTGAAACGCCATTCTCGTCGCAGCGGGGAAATGCGCTGTCGTCGCCGAGGCTGGCCGGTGGCGCCCTTTCGGCCGTATTAACCTTCAGCGTCTCGCCACTTTGCGAGTGTACTGACCGGCGGCGATCTGGCTCTCCGTCCGACATACCAGGTGTTGTCTGCTCGTGGTCGTCATGTGATCGCGTGGATTCCTCCAGAGAGGGTCCTCCTAGAGTTGAAGCAGGGGCAGCTTGATCTGCTTGTTGCCTCTGTAACACGTATATCGCATGTGAGCACGGGTAAAATGAAAAGTCTGCGATGATAGAACAAACCAACTTGAACGGCACGAAGTTTTTGACCAGGCAGCTGCTCACAGACTAATAATTAATTCCAATATGAAAACAGAATTATCGATAAATAATCGAATTCAAAATGCAAGATAGGAATGAGGAGAAAGGATCTTTCCAACATGCCACCAACCATAACCACAACATCCTATGACTATGCTTCCTGTGACCATGCCTTACCTTATAAATATCTGCACGTGCTGCGTTACTGCTCTCAGACGAGAGTGATGCATCGTCAGATCTGTGATCTATAAACATACAGAACAGCATATGTGTAAAACAGCCAGTCTGTAATGACTGCCCATCACTGGTCCTTTCCTGCGACATTTCAACCGCCTGATTGGATAGGCTTTATGAATGGCCCCTTCGAATGGAAAGTGAAATTACACCACCATAACATAGCTCAATCTAATTACTCGTTGAATAAAATATCTGGCTGTTTTTGTATTTCCGTTTATCAATCATGGCAGAACAACCGTAGCATATATGCAACAATTTTCCATGTTTTTCTTTATGTTACGTGATCACAAAAGTCTACCTGCACCCAACCTAACATTTACTCATGTGAGTGGCCAAGCATATTACATGCCAGAAAGCTCTGGAAGACTAGCAACTTCGCTTGATAAACAGTAATTATCTGTTCTGCCTAGAAAAATCATACCAGTTTTTTATAAAACAAGTTAAGTGGCCTTTGCCAGAAGGCCAAGTCCAAGTCCCAGTTAAAAGGTTGATCTATATGAGATCATTCTCTAAATGAGAGCCAGAGCAAAGGGAACATGCACAAATTACAGACAGTAACTGTACTGGTTCACACATGCCTGCTAAAGGTGTTTCATTGTTAATTATTCATTAGATTTGCTAGGACAAAAGTAAATAACCAAGTTTCTTTCTAAATAACACCAATTGCTAACAAACCTATTGTATTTAACAATCAGCTCTTTGCTAGTTCCTCTTTAGCTGCCATTTTTTATGGTTACACTAGCTTTACTCTATACTTTATTGCTTAGCTGCATTCTAGCTTTGCACTATACTAACTCCATAGCTTGGCTGCATATTACTCTTAGAAATACCTGCATACTGGTTCTATGTCTACGGTCCCCTCTGTAGAATAGACACTTAACATTTCCATCAAGTGAGAGTTATATAGTGAAACCACCTTTATAGAAGATACATGTATACATGTATGAAGATGTATGTACATGTATGTCTGTAAAAGACACATTGGGAGTTGTCCTTAAGTTACCACTATTTACAGGTTTAACTGTATGTATACTATAGCAATGCTTTATCAGGTTTATCCACCTCTATACTCTTCTGATTCAGCAATTCCATGAGGAAGATTGTTTGTCAAACTCGCACTGTAACTGTTCTTGAAATCCACGTCCGATACCTGAAAAGTTTACAAAATAATAACAAGATTAGCACAAATTTGGTGGCAATGATAACTTTTAAAACACATGGAATGCACACTGCCTCTATGCCCAATTGGCACAATCTAAATCAGCTAACACCCAGAAAAGTAACACGATACATGCCGTTTGTTACACAAGCCTTTGAATCAGGGTAAAAAATACACGGGAGCGATGAGCGATTCGCTCTTCAAACCTCCGAAATAGCTCTCGTGAGACTCAAAATAGCTTCCGTAAAATTTTTGACGAGAGCTATTTTTTCCACAGACTTTTGAAAAAGAGCTCCCGTGAAAAAAAGTACTTTTTTCCCTGCTTTGAATGTGATCAATGCACTCTGTGTCCACCTGTATACGCAGGTACGTCCAAATAACGGTCACACAAAACACCTGTACCGACGACCCCTCGCCCGCGAGCTGTGAACTTCACCTACTGCAGCTGTTGCACCTGCCTTTGTTCGGACGCAAATCGGACAGCCTGCAACCCTCCAACTTCACGGTCCGCGACCACGTTATATGACGCTACGTGTAAATTGCTCTTGCTAGCATGAATCATGGAGAACAGTACGCAGTGAGGAGTGGGGTGGGGGGTCTACACACGCAGGATGTGCAAAATGCGCAAGTGCACATTAATCATTAATTATCACTCACATCAAATATTCATTGACACACTTTACAACGTACATGGATTTAATTACATATTTGTCTACCGCATAGCCACATGCTTTTCATATATATAAAGGAAATCGAAGAGAAGCAGGGTTTACACCTATCCACTAATCACATAATTCACTAATTACTCCACTGCAAATCTATGCTTCCATATCTGTCCTGGATTACCTACTTATTTAACAACTTCTCCAATTTGATTAATATCAAATCTTAAAACTGCACAATGATTCATATATATATATATATATTTAGCTAGAATGCACTACTTACATTTTTACTATACTTTTACGTTAAATATGTGTTCAGGAAGACCTGCCAAATATATAACATTTTAAAAGTTACACTTATGCTGTTCAAAGTAATGTATATATTCAATAGGAATGACTACATGCGAATTCCTTGAGTTTTTTGCCCTTTTGTTCTGCTTTCACAATTCAGATAATATCGGAAGAACTTTTGCTATTAATACTAGGAAACAATTAAAGTGTCGGTATGATTGATAAGTTGAAAAACTGCTAAATACTTTGACGTGCATAGGTCTGTAATATTATATACTGACTCATCTACACTTGTCACTTGTTATTCCTGTAAGGTTGATTGATAAAACTTATGCTGCAAACATGGACTCGGAGTGTCTACAGATTTGCAGTACAGAGTTAAATTAATTCAGCACAAAACGTATCAGGGTGCACATGCAAGGGTACTGAATACTGATCGTTCCTGGGTCAGTAGCTCCACAACATAGTATTAGGAATGCATGTGGTTTGTTGATTGCCACTTTTAGGTAGTTATGTAAATAGCAATGTAGGAGATGGTTTAACAAGATTTTTAAATGCATATTGTAAATTAACATGGGTGACATGGGACTAAATAATAAAAGTGATCACATTATTAACAATTATATGCTCAATAAAATAATTATCAGTCATTTTTCAGCCTCAGAGATTTGCACTGCCTCAAAAAAGCAATCAAATAATTCTACGGAACATTACACATGTGAACACACGCACGCACGAATGCACGCACGCCCACGTGCACGCACGCATGCACACGCACACGCACACGCACACACACACATATACGTGACTTCTAGCCTTTTTACATTAAAATAGAAACTGTTTTAAAAATAATAGCATTTGTCACTCTCTTGGTTTTAGTAACTCGGGATCCAGGGAGTTAGCCACTATGTATATCGTAGTAGAGTACAGTAGGCAGCTATAAACATTTTGCTGCACATACCATGATCACACATCATATACCCTGCAAATAACATAGTACTGTAGTAAGATTATGTTGCCAGTAGGGCACCCAAAATTTTTTTATTATTATCCACATGTTAACCTTGAATTCTGGTAGGTAAGCCCTTTGAAAATAGGTCAATTGTAAGCATTTGTGACTTGTATTTGTAGCCATGATGGGTTGATGCAAACAATAAATCATGTGTGCATGCGTGCGTACATGCGTGTGAATGTATATATAAGTGTGAACTTTTTTTTTACCTGCTGAGGATCCGACAGCTGCAAATCTTTGCCACATCGAGTAGTAATGGATTGTGGAACATCATCTTGCTCTCCAATCGAGTGCTCAGTGGGCAGTTGTTCACTGCTATGGTGATAGTACTGCTGTGCACTCTGTTCAAAGGTAGGGTGTTCCAAATACAGTGTTGCATGCTGGGAGACAGACTGCTCCATGTCCAGCAACTGATGGGCAGTCGTATCAAAGCTCGTGTGCGAAAGTTGTATAGTGGGGTGCTGCGAGGCATCAGCTACGCTCACTAGTCTATCGCTGGGTTGTAAGGCTTTTGCGAAATTGAGCAACTTCTTGCTATTTTGATGTTCCGCCCATTCAGAGAGTTCTACATCACTGTGTCGAAATGCAATAAAATGAAGTTCCTGTTGAGATGCAGTGTCCTCTACATTCTCGTTTGTTGCTAATCCAAGCTCGGCTTGCTTTGATGACGTCGGTGATATAGCTGCTATCATTACTTCCTGATCTTCATGTAAGATAGAAGATAGATCTCCTAGTTGTAATACAGAGCTTGTGCCATTCACAGCCTTGGCTCTATTCTGATGAACAGTGCTGCTGAGTGGATGCAACACCGATGATCTCCACTCTATATTAGTTGAGTCACTGCCAGTACCAGCTTGCCGCTCCATCATGTATTAGCAACTTGTTATTGACACTTCTACCAAATACAAAGCATCAATTAGCTGAAGTATACAACAAGGGCTACCACTGCCACTGCAAAATGCAATACAGAAATGACAGCACTTGGCTATTTCAATACACAAGCTAACTTGACAAATAATTTTATAATACATAACTAATTAGTCATACATTATGTCATTATATGCGTGATGCAGCCATTTAAAAATTTAGAAGATAGCACACATGCTACCAGATAATATCAGAGGCTACATTTTCATTTGTGGCTAAGATATAACGTTGTCATTCACATTGATCCTTCTACATCTATTTCTGCCAAATCCTGACTGCCTTCCCCATACTGAAGCTTATGTCCAAGACGGACATAATCATTATTATTAATATTATATTATATTTATTTATTATATTATTACGGACATTCAGTGTGATTCACGTCATAATTAATGATTAAGGTTATAAATACGCGAACACTATTACTCTTCGTATTAGTATTACTAGTATTATTAGTTTATTAGTATTATAGTTACTAGCCATACCCGTCCATCCCCGTTAGGTGGTCAAAACTAAAAATAAATAAATAAATAAAAAAATGGAAAATATTAACACATATAAGATCCGATAGGTGGCGTCGTGTTTTCGTGTTGTTGTGACGTTGCGATGCAAAAATGTCCCACTATTTTAATGTTTTTGAACGTGGAATGTGGAAAAAATGAAACTGGGAAAAAAAATAGCCGATGCAACGTGTCATGATCTGTAGATTGTTCCGACCAAGTTTGGAGAGAAGCCGTTGAGCGGTGCTTTTCAAGCACACATTTTCGTTATGCACAGGCGGGATCTACAATTATTGCAATCCCGAGCATATAATGATCTGAAATCACATATAGTTTATGTACACACGCATATATACTAAGTACTACATGACTATAGTACCGGTAATAAACTGAAGAATGTTTATAAGAAGACATGTGTTGATCTCTAAAGTTAATTGCTGATACTAGTGATGGGAATCGGCTGGAATTTCATAATCGATTATCGGTTTCCCTTAACCGATCGATAATCGATTATAATCGGATAATCGTTTAATAATAGCATAGATTTAATTTAATCTTACTTTGTACTATACAATTATACATAGCAATTCAATATTATCATGTTTTATGATCATGTATTAACTCTGTGAAGGTTGCTGTATGTATATCAATGTCTGTTCCTATACAGTATTTAATTAATTTCAAAAAGAATGGTTTAAATGCCGTTATTAAACACATTAAAAGTTTTAAACAAACATGATCAAGCAGTCCTTGTGTTTTGGAAAAGGCAGGCGAGTGAAAAATCAACACCTTGGCTTGCCGAGGTGTGTGATTTGCATCCGAGTGCCCACAGGGCACGAGGCAAACTAGGGGGTTTCGGGGAAATATGGTGTGATGCGATGTATGCATGCTATACGGCTATTTGGGTCTCGTATGCGAGATAACTTTGCGCATAAAATATAATTCAAGTCTGCATATAAAGCGCACATGCGCGTGTCGTTTCTGTTCTAGTTTCTGTTTGTGTTCGTGGACGGTTAGCATTCGTCATTGGTCCAGGCATTGTAGGGCGGCTGGCTGGAATAAATCGATATCATAACACAGCGCAGCTCTGGATACGTACGTATCAGTGTTCGAAATATAGTTAATGACCCTCGACCTTGACCTTCGGATGGAAATGGCTCAGAATCAATAGGGTCTCTCGCCCCCATAAAGATGCAGCTGTGGACCAAGTTTGAAGTTTCTACCTCTTACGGTTGCAAAGATACCGAGAGGACAGACACACAGCATACACCCGTCCGCCACATACACGAAACGCGAAACGGCCACGAAAACAATTCTCCTCGCGACACTGCGTGGCGGAGGATAACTACTTGTACTTCGTCGGTAGACGTGTTTCGTCTGTAGGCTCTGTATTGTGTTATTCTTAAAAGCACAAGGACTGACAAGACTTGTGCTCTACTTGTCATATCAATTCACGACATCGTGAGTACAGTTCCTTGTTTGTTTGTTTTGGTATTTCCGATAATCGATTATTTGTTTTCATAATCGATTATCGAATTTGAAACTATAATCGATCGATTTTCGATTATAATCGATCATCGGGACATCACTAGCTGATACTGTACCAGAAACGATCGTCTGCTGCTCGGCCATTGTGAGCGCCATTGTTTAAATGTCCGCTCAAGCGTTTGATCGAGATCATCCTAGACATTACAAGTTCAAAGTTACAAAGTTCATCATGTCAATTCTGAATTATTTTTTGAAAGCGACCAAGGTATGTAAAATTGTTAAAATCAATGTAATATTAATTATAAATATAGAATACGGCATTCCGTAACGGAAAACAAAAATTTGACATGTAAATTGGCAGATGCCGAAATAATTATGCCTATACTGAAGTATAAATATATATTTGTTAGAGTTTTGAAAAGTATTTTTAAGCTCTAAAAAAGCATATTGGTGTCTTAAATTTTAAAAATTTATTGTGGGAGGACCCCCAAACCCCCCTTTGACGAGGGGGGAAACCCCCCCTAGAGCTCCCCCACAGGGCGCCGTGCGGGCGTGCGGTCACAGGCACTTGGAACGTCTCAATAAAAAAAAAAAGGTAAATAACACGAAATGTATTAATACCAGTCTTAAAGCCGCAATCTGCGCATCCAAAAGCTAATTTCTCCAGTACTAGACTAGCAAATACTTCGTGTCATGCATAATCACACTACCTTATGACAAAATAAACTCTAGTTCCTCCCATTTTCACTGCGCGTTTGCTTAAAACCTACAAGAAAGAGGTGCGAAATCTGGCAATCTGGCGCCAACGCCGAATTGTTTGCCAAACAATTTAGCCCCGAATCGATTAGGGGATGTCACATGGGGTTTTTTTTGCTACGGGTTGCACCCGCTGTACGGTTGCTTGGCAGAGCAACGCGAACGTGTCAACAACATTGGAGAATTTGAACAACATTGGAGGTATTTTCAAATACCTTTTATAAGACAACGTGCAGTGAAATAGGAGGAACTAGAGTTTATTTTGTCATAAGGTAGTATGATTATACATGACACGAAGTATTTGCTAGTCTAGTACTGGAGAAATTAGCGTTTAATGTTTCTCTACTCTATTTCGCCTATAATCACCTGTAAATGCTCATCTGCAACACACAAGTACACCGCACGCCCGCCCTGTGCACAAACAACATGAATAAGAGAGCCATATCCTCCCTCTCTATATATATATATATAGATCTCTTCTCTCTTATTCATGTCGTTTGTGCACAAGGCGGGCGTGCGGTGTACTTGTGTGTTGCAGATGAGCATTTGACCGGCATTTACATGTGATTATAGGCGAAATAGAGTAGAAAAACATTAAGACTTTGGTAGTAAATACATTTCGTGTTTATTTACCTTTTTTTTTATTGAGACGCCAAGTTCCTGTGCGTGCGGTGTACTTGTTGTGTGTTGCAGATGAGCTTTTGACCGGCATTTACAGGTGATTATAGGCGAAATAGAGTAGAGAAACTTTGTAGTAAATACATTTCGTGTTTATTTACCTTCTTTTTTTATTGAGACGTTCCAAGTGCTTGTGGAGGGGGCGGTTTGACAATGTAACTTAATTGTTAATGTTATTGTTATTGTCAATATAATATTAATATTGTCATTATTGAGTCTGACATTGACATTGTTACTGTATTTTATGAACAAATCAGTAAGTTACATTACCCATATTAGATGTGTACGACGAAGATTCTAGACTACACACTAAGACAAGTCAACCAGACAGTCTAAGTACTTAATGTAGCATTTGTTGACAGGTTTAGCATATGTTGACAACAAATAAAGCAGAAAAAAGTTTCTACCAATGTTTAAACTTCGGCGCCATGTTAGAAAATCAGCGCCATCTATAAAACGGAAAAGTCTGCTTCGCGGCGCAGGGCCGCAACAGAGGCGTGTTCAGGAGAGCGAACGCTCGCTAGCGCTCGCTAGCGTTCGCCTTCTGAACTATGGGGCGCCAAGTGTCGCATG
>NW_014577287.1:259942-262871 GCF_000485595.1 Priapulus caudatus | reverse complement strand
ACACACACACAACATGCGCGCGCGCGCACACACACACAACACACACGCGCGCGCGCATAACACACACACACACACACACACACACACACACGCATACACAAATACAAACACATCCACACACACGCGCGCACGCGCATACACACACTAACTAAAAAAATAAGATAGCTTGTAAGAGTATTATTAGAGGTCAGCCTGAACGTTGTAATTATAATTTATAAGCTGTTAACACCCTCAAGTGGGCCTACCTTTCCGCCGGGAAACAGCATCATCGACAAATGATGGTCCCAACTTGGGACTCCCAAGGAAATAACACTATGACATCGATTATCAAATTAAGCACAGGTTTTATATGGATTGAATTTCGACAGTTAATTTTTCGACTTTTTGATGAAAGTGGTCCAGCTTGTAGGCTACATCACTTATTTTTTTTGAGGTGGCATCATACGGAATAATAACATAACCTTGCAACTTCGCGTCAGTGGGCTGGAGGGATTTAGGCTACTTGTGTAACGAACATGCGCGTGGTATTCCAGTCTGTGGACACGTTCAGACTAGACGTCTCTGATTAGTCAAAAATATCCGCGATTACAGTGAGGGTTCATTAATATTTATAAAATTACCATATCAGACACATCTTGGATACATATTAACCCCCCCCCCCCCCACAATCATTTGCAAGAAAATGATAGAGGGCGACCCCCCTATAACCTCCCTTATCATTTGCAAGATGTTTCTTCTTCTTTTTCTTTTTCTTCTTTTTTCTTTTCTTTTTTTCTTTTCCTTTTCTTTTTTTTAATCTTTTTTTCTTCTTCTTTCCCTTTTCTTGCAAATGATAGGGGGCGACCGCCCCCCTGCCCCCCTCTGGCGCCGCCCCTGGGTGTATGATGAATAATGCCACAGTTTATTTGCGGATTGCGGGTAGTATATATAACTTATATAATAGTTTACAATAATTTCAAATACGCGATTTTTACGTTTTATTTACCCGTGTTTGACCGTGCACACGTAAAAGTTTATCAGCACGGAGTGTATGTGTGGTGGCCTTATGTTAGTCGTGGGGTGGTGCGGGGCAGGGCACATAAATACATTACATACTCTCTCTCTCTCTCTCTCTCTCTCTCTCTCTCTCTCTCTCTCTCTCTCTCTCTCTCTCTCTCTCTCTCTCTCTCTCTCTCTCTCTCTCTTTCTTTCTATATATATATATATATAAGATTATACATTGATTTTACAAAATTTTCGATTTCGTGGGTCTAATTGCAAGTAGTCGCACGCATGAAACAAATAAAAATCGCGCGGCCGCGTTTGTAAACCAGCACACACGCATGCAGAGACCACTATCTATGTGACCCGCGAATTTTCGTGGCTCAACATGTTTTATACACGCGATTGGTCACAAGAGCTACACTTGCTGTTTAATCACTCTGGCTTTACCTAAACATCTTGCTGCTTATGGAAAAACAACGTCTTCGAACCAGTTATTTTATGGACATTTTATTGCCGACTCTCTGGCTGTGTATTATTTGCCTAAAGTGCAATGAGGGATTACTATATATATACAGGCCGCTTGGGAAACCAGGATTGTCCCCGTTTCACGACCCCGAGACACATAGGCCTACACCTACACTCGCGCACGCAGGCACACGCGCAAGCATGGCAGGCATCATATCAGGGCATTCCTCTTTGCCCATTTCTAGGTTTTTATAACGAATTTCTATATATAAGTAAATCTTTATCAGAAAAACTAGCCCTAAAAAAATAAGAATAATTTTTTTTAGGGTACTTTGAAATTAAAGGGGGGGGTCTGGACCCCCCGGACCTCAGCCCCCCTAGATCAGCCCCTGGGCATCAACACGCACGCACTCACGTGCGTGCGCATACACACCCACGCGCGCGCGCAGGCGCCAGTTTCTACTCACTCGGCGAGTACGTCATGCTGATGCTATGACGGCGGACAGATCGGCGTGCATCATAGAACTATCTGGTTATCGAGATCGTCCAGTATTTGGGGGAGGGGCTTACGGCTAGATGAAAGGGAGTATTGCGTTGGATCAAGATATCTCTAAATCTAGATCAAGATATCTCTGATCAAGATAATCGTGCTGCCCGAGTGCACCTTGTATGCGTCCAGGTCCCAGTCTATTGCGTTTCGAGTCTTTTAACTAGATTCTTTAGTGTTCTCGCTAGTCTCTGTAGCGATGACAACAGAGCAAGGCCACAAGGGTTGACGTCATCTGACCCTGTCACAAAACAGTCTGAATATAAATATAAGAAGTGTATGGGCTGACGATTGTATAATACAGATGTCGACTATCGTTGATCTATAAATTGTGTCACGATGCTAATATTCAAACTTCTTCGGGGCCTCATTTTAATGCTGTGCACGCAGTCTAAATTTTCGTTCAGCGCGGCCGAATATTTTCGAAAAAAACGCAGAAATTTCCCACCTTAATTTGTTCGCATAATTTTTGACGGCCGCGTTCTTGTGTTTTTTTGTTCTATTACGTGAAAAGGGTCAGTGCGAGAGTGGCGCATAGGCCTGTCGCTAATTTTAGCCATAATGCACTCTGTAAATAATGTAGGCTACTCTGCGCGCCTGAATATATCTTCTGAAATTATCTTATTAGTGCCTCGTTAATCGGATGTCGCGGCAGATCTTTGAACGTCTAGGGAGAATGATGGCGCGGAGAGCAAGACTAATTAGTGTGTAGTACACTTAGTCTTACTCTATCCTAATTCTAAGCTCGCCACGCAGCAAGCTACTATAAGCTCTATACCTACTCTCGTCCCAGTCGTCCGCTTTTGTTGCTTCTTAGCTCGATGCGATGTGCGTACGTGAGTGCGTGGGCGCTGCATGCAGCGACATGTGTCTGTATCTATCTATCTATCTATCTATCTATCTATCTATCTATCTATCTATCTATCTATCTAT
>NW_014577287.1:249851-259295 GCF_000485595.1 Priapulus caudatus | reverse complement strand
TATATACATGATTGGCCGTGTGTGTACTTTGTCGTGCCGGTACTGGGCGGGACTGACGTGGAGATGCTTGTGGCTGGGGATTCACAACCCCCGTGTGCCCGATGAGAAGGGGGAGATCGCTTCACATATAACACGACAAAACGATATTATTAGCTCTTGATTTAATCAGTATGATCAATGATACGGAAGACCTCTGCTTTTTTCTAACACAGCGACAACGTGAAAAATGAAATCTTTATAAGACAGGAAGATAAATTCGATCCTGCAATAAATATAATAATAGTCCCCAGATAATATCAGGAGTCTATCAATTGATAGACTCCTGATAATATTAATATCAATAATTACACCCAAGTATGATTTCTAACACAGCAGTGCACACTATAAATATTATTTTAACCATACCGACGTCAGTGATTAACACCTAGCATCATATAATTTCATTATATCATTATATTACTACAACAATGTATATCCTAGAGTAACTTAAAACATACTTCAAAATTTTCGAAAGATACAAATAATTAAACTTTGCAATTATAATACAGTATAACGCTTGTAATTTATACAACTCATTATACATATTTTCGTTAACGTGCACATATCCGCGCCTTATTGATGCACAAAGTCACCATCAACTACATACGACACGTACGCGGAACAGAACTATGGAGAGTAAGACCCTTCGTAGTTCGAAGAGCGTTTACCCGTGGCAAATATTACATTCAACCGTGCAAGACCTGCACTGTAGCACTGATGCTAGATGCAGCCCTTGCAGATCTAACAGTGGGCGGTGGCGCTAAAGTCCCCCGCCGTTTAGATAGAACCATTTCTTTTAGGCTAGACGCCTGGTCGTCAAAGCGCCCGCCCAGGCACAGTACGTGTCTGAAACCAGTGCGAAACTGCCTGTTAGTCACACCGTATAAGATAGGATTGACGGAGCTGTTAAAATGCGCCATGAAAAGTGCCAACAGGAAAAACGGGGCCGGCCAATCGTAGTCGGGATCGAAAAAAAGGTTGAAAAAAATCGGCATCCAGCTAATCACGAACACGACGAAGATGATGCACAACGTTCGTGCGAGTTCGGTCGCCGACGCAGACAGCTTCGTTCTCCGCTGAGCGTCACTAACAGTTGCGACCTACGGAGCAGATGCGAACAGTTTAACGGCGGTGCGTTGTTGTCAACATCGGTAGCACCGCGAATCTACTTACAGGATCATGTCGGTGACATCAACACAATTAGCAGGATCCATCCATCCATCCATCCATCCATCCATCCATCTATCTATCCATCCATTCATCCACCCATCAGTCCATCATTCCATCCGTCCATCCATCCATCCGTCTATCAATCAATCCATTCACCCATTTATTTATCCATCTGTCCGTCCGTCCGTCTGTCTGTCTATCCATCCATCCACCCATCCATCTCTCCATCCCAGCGCACTTACCCGCTGTTTGCTTTTGTAGACGTGAATGAATATGTTCAGGTAGCAGGCAGCCGTCACGATGACGGGCACTATTAGGCAGAGCACGGCCCACAGGTGGCGGTGCAGCGGGTTCACGTACCAGTTCCACAGGCACGACTGCGAACGCGGTTCAAACCAGAAGCCGTCGCTATAGAAGAACGCTGGCAGGTTCACGGCTATGACGACAAACCAGCTGATGACGACAACGGCAATGCAGTTCATTGGCGTGAACATACGGGCGTAGATATTGGGGTAAGAAATAGCAAACATGCGGCTGACACTGATGATCATTAGTGTGAAGAGCGATGCGTTACATACGTTCACGCACACGGCGCCCGTGAACGTGCACAGGTTTGGCGACTCTGTCAGTACATCCTGATTGAAAAATCCTGCAACGAGAAAACCCGGAAAGACGGGTTCAGGTCGCGGGAAACGCTCCATTGCTGTCTCACTGCGTCGCACTCGCGTACTCGTGTCACCCTCAATATGTATGCATGCTTCATCTCGAGCATTCCCGAGTAATCACGATTTTTGAATGGCCTCCGAACTTTTTTACGATAATTACAGAGTCTCCGCGAAAAACACTCCCGCTTTCATGACGTAGTTTATATAGCCTGCATTATACGATATTTGATATCTATCGATAGGCTTGATGGCAAGGAAATCAATGTTTTGAACGTAGTACATTAAAAAATTACGAATGCATGGCAGCTTTGTTCGATCAAACGGACAGTTTCGTTTCTGACTCGTGTGATGATTGATGGATTCACCAAGTAAAGAAGGTGCTTGGAGGCGCTATATGCCTTCCTTTCTAATGTCATAGTTTTCACCACATGGATAAAATAACGTTACGAATATAGTCAATCGAGCAGTCTGTATAAACATACTCGCACGACCGGACACCATACAATATTCTTGCGCGAACATAACTATAAACTCAACAACGACATAATTTGTATACTAATTCTAACTAAATCAGTTGATATCCGGTATATGGGCTCATTTTACAGTCGGCTTACCTAGGATTCCCAGCGGCGTGATGTAACCGGTCACGCAAAGGTCAACGATGGCCAGAGTGGCGATGAAGATGTTGCCGGATTTTCTCAGTGGTTTGTAGATCAGCACAGCACCGATCACCAGAATGTTGCCGATAACACCGACGCCTATTACAGACATAAGCGTATACAACCCTATATCATATTAATACACGATGTGTATTCGCTCGAACGCGTGACTGCGTGCATTAATGCGCATTTAAATAATATCGCTCCGATTTTAAGGAGCAATAGACGTTTTGCATATTATACAAACGTGTTGCGTTTCGTGTTTCCATGATTACTGCTGCATCATTCTACCAAATTAGATTCATTTAAATAACATATTTTCCGGGTGTTTTTCTAGACATCACACTACGATTTACGTACCACTAGCGATCATCTGGATGACAACATAGGCGATCGCCTGTCCGAACGGTATCGCTGCGTTGCGCAGGACGGGCCGGTCGGCTGGGTGACTGTTAGCAGCCGACGTGCTGTTCATTGTAGCCATGCAGTTTCACACGGTTGCACGAACCACCACCTGCCCGAAGTCTCACATTCGAATCACCGCTGTTGCACCATTAGCAGTCGTGACGGTGGCGGCGATAGTGATGATGGATAGGATGTGGTGATAGAATAGTGATGATGGAACGGCGACGGTGATGATGGCTATGGAAGCGACAATAATTATGGTTATAACGACGACTGTCATGACGTCGATGACGGCGACAGTGAAGACGCCAATGGTGGCGACAGTGATGATGGCGATGGCGGCAAGTTTATTGCGATGATGAAGTTGACGCTATTGCCGACACCTACAAGGCTACAACTAGTCACGCTAGTGAGAGCACAGGCGCGTGCTGGGAAGCCAGCCGATGAGCGAACGTATAAATGCGACGTGAAAGTATGTACTTATACGGATGCGTATGCGCAATATTTCAACGACGCAAATAACCGCCTTGATGTAGTGCGCATGCAGGTCATGACACATTACAGTGTAAGTGCGAATAGGCCGTGCATAAAACGACTCATGAGCCGATTACATGATAATGGGTCAGTTACGGTAATTATAATAAATAATAATTAAGAAATAAGTGTAAAGATATATATTCGAATATAATAGAAGTTTGCGTGGGCGCGTGTGTGTGCGTGACCCTAGTGCGTGCGAGCCCGTAGGCGCGCGTTTTTGCGCCTTTGCTGGAATTGGGCAGTTTTCTCGTTTTTGTGTGTGGCAAATTTCGTCATTAGAGTGCAGAAATCTGCATTGCACACGTGAGATAGATGCTCGATAGACGCATGGAAAGCATTAAAGATTAAATTGGTTTTGTGGGAAAACGGCTATGCAAAATTGTGGAGTGTCGTAGCCATGGTGACCGGACTGCCGCGTTTGTGAGTAAAAGGGTACCCGACAAACATGCTGGAAATGCAAATATATATAGCTGAGAAAAGTTTCGAGTGAAGATTGTACTGTTGATATGTGGTAATTTAGCATGAATGCAAATGGTGAAATGCTCTTGATAAACGCTTGATAAAACGCCTTGATATGCTCTTGATAAACCGCTCTTGATTGCGTGTTGCATGTAACTCTCTAAATATTTTTAATTATTTTCTGTCTGCTGCCCATGTGGTGTCCATTCAAGCTCGCTGTCTATGGACACCCACTACTGTTGGAAAACACCATTTTGATTATTTTTTGATGGGTGGTTGGATCACTGGATGCATAGAAATAGATGTCATAGATAGCAAGAAGAGCGCGTGCTATGAGCGCGTGTATCGTACAGATGGGTTTGAATGTTCAGATGTCTCCTGCGCATGCGTACTCGTGCGAGCGCGATCGGAGCGGCACACGCGGCACCAGCGCGTCGAAATTCTTCAAAACAGAGCGTCCGATACACCGCCAAGTATGAAATCCAAAGGCTATAATTTAGGTACTCGAACAGCAGAGGTTCGTTCTGTTGCTGTCTGGGCTGAAATTAACCAAAGCAGACAAACTGATGACGTTAAGGTATATAATAGTATCATATTTTGTCCGTCCCACGATAAATTCACACAACTAGCTCTGTACCTAGCCACAAGTTCCCATCTCGCTTAAGCCGCACAATCGCACACAAAACGCTAATATTCTACAGTACATAGACTAGCAAATACTTCCGTGGCATGCATAATCAACTACTGTATGACAAAATAAACTCTGGTGTCCTCGCCATTTGACCTGCAGCGTTCCCAACAAGAAAAGAGGTGGCGAAATCAGGTAATCAGGCGCCAACGCTAACTTGTTTCCAAACAACCAAAAGCATCGACTTGTGTCGTTGACGTCACATCCCGTTGGCTACAGGGTTTGATAAGGAATTGTTTGCGCCCGGTAAGACTGTTTGCAATAGTGGCGCAGTCGTAATGAGGACGCGGGAAAAGGTGGCTGTGGCATAACAAACAAGCCAAACGTAGAAGTGCAGCGTAATAAACGTGAAAATAACGTATGATTTTAGGCTGTGATATCGCCACACCACGCGAACATTGCGCTAGCAGCGTGCAAGCGAATAAACGCACCAAGGGCCGTAGAAATCTTTGCTACACGCGCTGGACCAGGTTGCCTGGCAGAGCAAACGCAGAACGGTCAACAACATCGGCAAATTGAAAACAGTGGAGGTTATTTCAAATACCTTTTATGAAGAGCAAACGCGCAGTGAAATGGAGGAACTAGAAGTTATTATTGTCAGTAAGGTAGTGTGATTATGCCATGCACGAAGTATTTGCTAGTCTAGTAGCTGTTAGAAATTAGGCGTTTTGGTGGCGCATTGTGTGCGGCTTTTAACACTACGTGTAACAGTTCGGAAGCCTGTCGGTTTTACTCGTAACGGCGGTTCTAGCCTAGTGTGGAGACGGAGATAACGCCCGACCAGGCTGGTTGTGAGCTTGACGTCATTCAGCTCATTGTAGCCATACAACAGTCAACAGGGTCTTCGTTTATTCTAACCCTAGGCAATACCGTTTCTTGGAGGCTGTGTGGAGATAGCCCCGACCGAGGCTGTTGGGCGAAGGCAGTGTCATATACACAGTCAACCGAGGGTATTCTAACCCTAGCAATACCGTTTCTTGGAGCTAGTGTGGAGACTGAAGTGATAGACATATATACGAAATGCAGTGGATATTTAACCGCCGTATGATCAGCAGCAGTATCCACTTCCAGCTATTGCCGTATACGCACAATTTGATTGCCCGTAGTAGTAGTAGTGGCTGAGGAGAGGTCTATGTCGCCCCGGGGTACTGCCGGAACGTACCCTGGTACCGGCCGGTATAACGAAACGTACCCCTGGTACTATTCTAATATGCCGGATAACCGTAACGTCGCCTACTCCACTACGAAGAGTCTAGGAGTCGGCCTTCAAACGCGCTACTCGCCTAAACCCTAACACTATGATGAGAGGAAACCAATAAAAATACCTAAACCTCCTAACCTAGATACAATAAATGTATACGCCAAACGCCAAAGAGGATAGGGTTAGCAAAGTCTCCCTATCCTTTCTGGGGCGGAGGAATGCCGAGTGAATCACTCGGGCCGGTTTTGCTGGGTGCGTTTTCAGACTACGTAGATACTTCCAAAAACTGGGTTATATTCTCACACACGAACCTTTCTGGGCGCATGCTATTTCGGGAACTTACTAATGTATTGTCAATACTCTGTAATTAACTAAAATATGACCTGTTAAAAAATTCGATAGTGACGAGGCGGCGATTACTGAGACCTATTGCTGTTGACCTGTGACGTAGCGGCATCGCCAATGCGCATAAGCGATCGCGAAACTCAGCGCCCCTGCCGATGTCGTGAAATCCGCCTCTTCAAACCGAAGTACGTCACAGGTCCAACAGAAAATGGCGCTCAGTATCTATCGCCGGCTGCGTCACTTCGAATTTTGTAAGAAAGTCATATTAGTTTAATACCAGAAGTATTGCAATACATAGTAAGTTCCCTGAATAGGCGGAGAAAGGTTCGCTGTTGAGAATAAAACGCCAGTTTGGAAGTTCTAGTAATCTGAAAACGCACGCACGCAAACCGCGCCGCGAGTGATTCACGTGCGGGCATTTCCTCCGGCAGAAAAGGATAGGGAGACTTTGGTAACCGCTATCCATCTTGGTTTGGGTTATACATTATTGTATCTACTAAACGGCCTAACCCAAACGTTCCGGGCAGTACCCTGGGACATAGACCCTATCAGCGCTAGTAGAGTATATTTATGACGCTCAAATCAACATTAGCTTCGAATCCCTATAAAATAGATATACAGGTTTTAGTTAATCTAGAAACTTTACTTTTAGTTCAAAATCTATTATTTGTATACATTTTAGGCCCCGCTTGATCAGAGAAGCTAATTTTCAGTGAATCACGTTTTCAATACGAAACACTTTTGGACAGCATTCATAATATAATCACACATGCACTAAACAGAGAGACATGATGGTGATTGATACAAGATTGCGTGGCCACAAATATTGTGCCTTGATCCTGAGCGCTGTGCGCGGAGTGAGACGCGCAGTTCCTGCGGGAATATGCGCACGCGACCGGCGGGGGGGGGGCATGTTCAAGTAATGAAGCGCTTGTCCGCAAATGGAGACCGTGTGCGGGCCAAATTCGAGCCCGGCTTGCATGTCCTCCACAGCGGTCAGCCGAGGGTCTGTAATTTTTCAGAAGATAACAATGAAGACTTTGTTCTAAAATTAAGAAGCTATCGCGCGGCTAAATAGAGGGAGCAATATATATGCCTACAGACGCTTTGAATTCTTGACCTAGTCAGTCAAAGGCTTGTTGGGGTCGCATTATCATGGTTCGCACACAGTCCTTGAAAAGTCCTTGAAGTTTGAGGGGAGTCCTTGACAAGACTTGAATTTGTAAATGTTGATTTTGTGGCTTGAAAGTCGCTTGAATTTCATGAAAAATGTCCTTTGAATTTTCATGAAAATGTCCTTGAATTTCATGAAAGTCTTTGAATTTCGATGAAAATGTCCTGAAATTTTAGAAAGAATCATTAGCTCGTAAAAAAAAGAAATTTGTAACGCATCAATATATGTGCAAACCCCTCTATTAAAAATCTGCGTTAGAAATGAGCTAAAAAAGAGCTATAGAAGCGACGATCAGACATGTTAAATGATGATTAGCAAATTAACAGTAAATCACGAAATCACTCAGTAAATCAAGGTATGTTGTAGAAGTGACAGTGTTTAGAAGGGTTTATTAATGTGATCCAGGTAAGTTTTAGAGGTGACATGCAGTGATTAAGAATGGGGTAACCGGTTATTAAATTAATCCAGGTATGTTTTGTTCTGTGTATGAATTCCGATAAAATGTCTGATAAAATGTCTTTGAAAAGTCCTTGAAAAAAATTTCAGTCCTGTATGAACCATGATTATGCAGAGCTTCCAATTGAAATGGCCCATGAAATTGTCAAGTGGAATTGTGTTTTTTTGGAACCCCAAAGAAAATGTCTCCCTTTACAATTACATGCACCCCCTCCCTGATCAATCACGCATTCAGGCATCAACAATAACAGAGATGAAATTGTGTTGAGTTTGTGGCTCTTGACGCACGTGCATTGACGTACAAGACTGTTGAAAGCACAGGCACTTGGAACGTCTCAATAAAAATTAATATTCACACAATTTTTCACAATGATCGACCGCCTGTGTGCTAAATAGGTGAACGTATGTGAAACATATACGGTTAGTACTTACTATGACATATCCGTGACTAACTGACCCCACTTAATTGGTAAAATGTTCCATGCAACTTAAGAAATGCTGAGAAATTAAGAGGTTATCATCGCAAAACTCCCGAACACCATACGTCTCAAAGCTATATGTAAACAAACACGCGTGTTGCGAGGTGCCTGCCTCCGTTATCCATTTCGAGGCCCGCTAAGCCAAGCATAAAGCACGCGAGCAAGACGTCACACACACAGCTACGTTCATTGGCTAAAACAATTGAGTAGCGCGGTTAGGGATTTTCAGAATTATTTAATTTGTAGAAAAACTTCAATGTTCAATGAATGACGCACTCGTTCACTTCCGACAGCGAGTGAAAATGCCGCAAATTTTCCATGCGAAGTACATCGGCCGGGCATTCCATTATTTACGAAAAGTAAACAGGTTGACGAAAGACAGTAGGTACAGTAACTGGTCACGTCGGTGACGCCCCATTCATGTCCATCAACGAAGAAGGCGAGGCTTATTCTTATTACGGAGATGCGAAAATGCAACAGAAGGACGTAGCGCAGTGCGCTAAACAGCATGTTATTTTCGTATTTGTGGCAAACTCTATCGTAGGAAACCGTTCTAACATAGCAGAATGCCATAGTTCCTGAGATCGGCGATTTGGTGTGGCGTAGGCTGTAATTGGAAGACACAAAGTGTCAATCCTCGGCGCGCCTCGGCATCATGGCCGCATCACGTCTAGCCAATCAGAAGTACTGTACCGTGTACGGTAAAATAGCGGAAGTGGCTACTCTGCTGTATATGGTTAAATATCCACTGCGAATACAAAATTATGCTCTACACATAATAACAGCGCCAGTATAGTGCATTTAGCCTTGTACGGAGTTCTATATAATAGCAGACATTATGTGCTGCTAGATGGCAGCATCTTCTAAGATTGCGCGCGTTAGCGTTCGACACGGCCCCTGTGTCCAGCGTGGTACTTAGCCATGTTGTGCTTGTTACTTTCGCTCATAGGGTCTATGTCCGGTATACCGGAACATACCCTGGTAACTATCTGATATGGTTAGGGTTAGGGTTAGGGAGTAGGCGTAGGCGACTCCCTAGACTCGTTAGTGGAGTAGGCGAGGTACGGTCCGGCATATTAGATAGTACCAGGGTACGTTCCGGCAGTACCCGGGAGGACATAGACCCTCTCAGCATTACTTTCTCTTCCAATAAAGTTGGAGAATTGA
>NW_014577287.1:246821-248272 GCF_000485595.1 Priapulus caudatus | reverse complement strand
ATATATATATATTTTTTTTTTAAATATTATACTCGAGCAAATTGTAACCGGCCGAAACAGCAGAGTAGACGGTCAATTCGGCCGGTGGCTGGTTCCTAATGAGAACACTGCCAGGGTACGTTCCGGCAGTACCCTGGAGGACATAGACCCTCTCAGCATTACTTTCTCTTCCAATAAAGTTGGAGAATTGAATCGTTACCTTGGACTTGGCGTCTTGACTGATGTGTGTACTGGTGTGGGAAGTGTCCTCATATGGCACAGGTTATTCCCCAAAAAATGCCATGTACATCATATATGATATAGCAGGGATGAGAATTGTCCGCCGATCGGCAGAATCTGTTGTTAAAATAATATTATATTACAAGTATGGCTTTTGCAAATACCTAAATTGAGCTAGAATGTATCTCCACATGGCCTAAAGATGCCGTTACAGAGTCCATTTTTCTCAAAAAAATACTAGGGGGATCCCCCAGACCCCCCATGGGGGAGGGGGCACCCCTCCCACACCCTTCCCACTTGGCGGCTATGCCGCCTCGTACTTGTCCTTCGTTATCTTTTCCTCTTTTTTCCCCTTTTGCTGTTCTCATCCCTGTATAGACTGACTACTGACTACAGAGCAGCTACTAGAATTAGAGAACAACTAACAGTGCCTCCAATAGAATACCTAATTCAATACCACACACTTAAAGGGATATACCCTCGAACTTTCAAGCGGCAAACATAAAATCAGGCAAAAATGAATTATTTCAACATTGCACGCTTCTACTTGCCTATATATGTGTGATAGGTGAAAAAAAATTGCTCAGGAATACGTTCATTCAGAGCTTTTAGACTACAAAGTGAAACGTTTGGGTCGAATGTTTTAACCGCATTTACCGTTGCCGCTATGCGGCGATTGTTCCGCTCCGCAAACTTGCCGTGTTATGTATGTATGAACCATGCTATATAAAATTATACACGCACACTGGCAGGTTATGACTCAATGGTTTTTCTGGTCACGTACATGGCTAGCAGGGAAAGCGCAACGTTTTTGTTGCTGGGAGATGATAGTATTCTGAGTGAGTTAACGAGTGAGTGAGTCGAGAGTTTTGTCAGGTCGATGTTAGTTCGGATTACGTTTTGTTGGGTTTTTAGCACGTTCTATCTCGAAATCGGTTACGGTAAAAATTCCGAAATTAATAACATAAACAGTCGAGGTGCCTCTCTGTCTAGACTACAAAGTTTGATTTCATAAAATGATTTATATTAAAAGTTATAATATCTGAAAGTGGCTACATTGACTCGACTGAATTGATGGTTGCTCAAATTTAAACAATATGGCGCCTACGGAACCGCGGCGAAAGGCGTTTTTCGAGGTGTTTCTTCGATGAGCAAATATAGGCTTGATACATATTTTTACAGTTTTATTTTCAAAGCTAACGTTTAGTTAAAGTGTAGTGAGTTATTTACTG
>NW_014577287.1:223194-240937 GCF_000485595.1 Priapulus caudatus | reverse complement strand
AGTTTAAACATTTAGGACGTTTAATAGATGTGGAGTCGGGGTCTATATCTAACAAGAGAATGAGTGTCTTACATATGACCCACTAGTTTACCTTTGAGTCCTTGACAGCAGAGCTACATTCTTCTGCTTGAGAATTCTGGTACTTGGGACATTTCTACATATAAAATTATGGTAAATAACCACAAATTGTATTTACTCTCAATGTATTAAAGGGATCGTTTACTCTAGGTTCTAGGGTTATTTTCAGTTAATTTAGGTTAAAATTACGCTACATAAAAAGTTTCAATCACCATTAGAAATATTATTAAAAAATGTTTTAAAACTAACGACTACAGTTTGATTACAACGACGGTGGCGCCACTCAAAGCGCACGATCTGATAAGTTGCGCAAAACCACTTTCCAGCCAAGGGCTACAGACCGAGGGTGTTTCTTATTTATTAATTTAAAAGCAAAAGGATTGTAATATCTTATAAACGACATATAGTTTCAGTTATAATATGGATAAAGTTGTCCTAAAATGAATATCGTTCGGTTAAATAGCATTTAGGTATAAATATAATTGCACTTTTGTGATTAGCCCTCGGTCTGTAATGTGCAAAATAAATTGTCAAATACGCAACTTTTTCGGGGTGGCGGCACGGTCGCTGGTGTCATGGCGCCGTTCAAATTTCGTAGCGTTGATGTGTAATTAATTATAACAATTAAATTAGGTATCTGGTAACAAATACGTGTGGGTATAGACGATTTGTATACAGTAAGTACAGTTGTATGCAGTAAAATCCTAGAGGCTACTGTCCCTTTAATGTTTACAGAGTGGCTATATGCCCGGCAGCCGGCATATATCTGACGGCTGCCGGGCACGGTCTTCGATTTCCTAAATGCCCGGCAGTTTTTAATTTTCAGCGTTATCTCAAGTAAACAAGGGTCAGGGTTAGGGTTAGGAACTGCCGGGCATAAATTTAGGAAATAGAAGACCGTGCCCGGCTGCCAGGCATATAGCCACAGCGTAATGTTTATCTGCTCTCTCTCTCCTAATAATTTCACATGAATGGCGTTCAAACACTCTTCTGCAATGCACAACCCCACCTCATGCACCCCACTGTATACAAACTCGCAGAAAGAAAGTTTCTCTCTCGCTCCTCAGTCCACCTCCCAGTCCCAAGCACCCTTTCGCAAAGCTTGCAGGGGTGGCCAATGTCAAATTGTATGAGGGCAGAGTGGCAACATTGCACAAATGTTGTCCCATTTAGACTTCAGCTAGGTTATTGAACCATTACACATAATACTGGCTATTTGGTAGAAAATTCAGTACTCCTGGTGTTATAGTCATTACTAAATGTATTTAGCTTGTGTTTTATGTTGCAGTATGTCAGCAACAATAAAGCTGCTGATAATGATTGGTTTCGCTTGGAATCCAACAAGGATGGAACACGGTGGTTTGGCAAGTGCTGGTACTTCCAAAATCTGCTGAAATATGAATTTGAAATTGAATTTGATGTAAGTAAATGACAGTAACAGGGGTGTACATTTCGTTTTCATGGAATGTAGAGAGACTGTACATAAATCTGTATATTGTAAACGTGTAGTACACATGCAGAATAGATTTTCAATTAATCATTTCTAGTGAATGTTGATACATCATGGTATTTACAATGACAAAAATATCTTAACAATGTTCTGTAGGTTTCTCTGTAAAAGTTTTGCAGTCCAAATTGTGTATGTAGTTATGATGTTCCATTATTATTTAAATATAATTATATATAAAGAAAATGTATGTCTTCATTTTTCAGATACCGGTGACATATCCAACCACAGCCCCAGAGATTGCACTTCCAGAGTTGGATGGAAAAACAGCAAAGATGTACAGGTAAATATGTAAACCCTATTAAAAGTAACATTAACCATTTCTTATTAGATGTTGCACACATTTGTTGTTTCAGGGAATGTTCTTGTCATGTCATATAATGATCGTATGTCTAATAATATCAGTCTTGGAAATAAGTCAGAAAACCAGGCCAGTCGTATTATCGAAATTTTAATTTCTAAACACGGTAAAATTCATAAGAATAAACCAGTCCCAAATAGGAGAGGCTGCCAATTCCAACACTGCTAATTTGCATAGGAGCATGGTTATATTTTATGACTATTTATAGTAGCTTATATGCTGCAGAAATAATTTGCAGATATATGGGTAACTAATGAAAGTTATTGATCTGTCACTATTGACTTGTGATTTATTGTCACTTGATGCTCTGTAATATTTTCTACCTGCAGGGGTGGAAAGATTTGCCTGACCGATCACTTTAAACCATTGTGGGGAAGAAATGTGCCAAAATTTGGCATCGCGCATGCAATGGCTCTGGGCGTAAGTAATTACCTAGTATTAATTGTAGTAGTTGTAGTAGTAATAGTAAGTAATTGCAACAGATATTTATAGATATGTTAAACGGTATGTTAGTTAATTTCTGCTCTAGTTTTGAAACGGTTTATGTAACTACAGTGATAGTAAATATCAACCAGTTTAAGTAAGGCATTGTTTATCATAGACCTATATGAAATCATTTAAAATACTCATTATATATATTGCATTTTCAGTTAGGACCATGGTTAGCAGTGGAAATTCCAGACCTTATTGAAAAAGAAATAATTACACACAAGGACGAGGCTACAAAATAACAGCATTATATATGTAAAACTATTTATTAAGAAAACATATTATAAATTCATTTATTCAAGTGAGGAATGAATTTTATTTTTTGTCTAAACTTATTTGTCACTTAAAATAAATATTAGCATAGTACATTTTCAAATGAGTTCCTTTTAAAAATACATACTATCTTATGAATTGCTTGCAAGCACAATGGAATAATATCAACACATCACGGTGGTTTCATGAATTTGCGCGGAATCTTGAACACCAATACATATAGTTTTGACACATTGTTATGTATATTTTGCTAATTGATACCTTTAATTAAAGCAAGGAAATATGAAATTCTTCCAAGCGACTGTAAATTTCATGTTATGCATTTAGGCAGTTTATGATCAATAATGCTAATAGTTTGGAAAGTGGCTATTCGGCTGCATTGTAAAAAAACACTCATTGTGTTTTGGTGTGGTGTGGTGGTGTGTTGTGTCTTGTATCATGTCTCTCTGGATATCTATCTATCTATTCTATATATTAGTACAGTAATAATGGTCCCCATCAGTGCAAAAAACATGGGCTTACATATCACAGTTATTCAACAGGCTGAGCTAGTATGCTGCTTAATGTATTTAAAACATCTAATGTAAAGTGATATGTACTCAAATGCATCACATATACATGTATTCCAAAATATATATGTACAATATATAAAGAATAATGTCAACTTGACCATTTTAAACTCAGAACATTCACACAAATTTGTCATATAAATAGCAATGGAATTGTATGATATGAACCTAAAATCTAATTCAAATGCATAAATATATTTTACATTAAATTTCAATGTTTCATACGAGATCACATACAGCAACAAAAAACAATGGATATAATCTGCTATCTCTGAACTGTATGACAATATCAGTAGGCACGAGAGTAACACATGGCAGACGCCCTATAATACGAAAGTTATTCAACCGATTGCGTACCGGAGTATGATCGCAGTCTAATCTCATTGTTCTCATCCAGCTCCAGTCGCATCTTGGTGGATGAAGATACCGCATGTGGTTGCTTCACCGGTGAGAGTCTACCACTGATGCTATGAAATGAAGTCAAGGACTGTACTATTTATAATAACGGCTAAACAATAATAAGCGCTGCTAAATGTTTGATAAGTGATAACGTTGTAAGATATTTGGAGCACAATATTCCAAAGTTTGGTACAAATATTCCAATAGTCCAATAATTCAAATACTCCAATAGTATAAGTACTTGTTGTGTTCATAGATCCTTGAAACCAGTATTGTAGTAAAAATTACCAAATTCGTCATTTAAAAATAACAATGTAACAAGATCTGAGAACCAATAAATTTATAGATGCATAAATTCATATTTATAGACCTATTGATATGGAAATAAACTATGATTAACATTATAAGAATGAAAGTGTCAATGACACTGTAGCTCACCTTGGGTGTGATAGAAGAGGGAGGGGGGAAATATAAAGCAAGAGTATATATGGGCGAACTCCAATTATATAGCATATCTGCCATTATGCGAAAATAAATGATTCAGATCTGAAAGTCTGAAATCTTGACGAGAGATGGCGCTACGCCTAAATGATTGCCATTTTGGTTTTCGAATATCGCGCAAATAAAAACAATAAAATTTTCCAGTCATTGTTTCTTCGATGAGCAAATATAGGCTTGATACATATTTTTACAGTTTTATTTTCAAAGCTAACGTTTAGTTAAAGTGTAGTGAGTTATTTACTGACGTTTTTACAGTGGTTTGTTACACAAATTTACGTGGAAAGTTTGAGGAAAGCTACCTTTAATAATGTATATACAATACAAATTACAAACATTCAAACAATAAAAAATCAACCGGCACATAACCGGCCAGCCGGTATATACGCGTGATTCACTCCCTTCTCTCTCACCTCGGTTGCTATGGCCGTGTTGCCCTGTACCACTCCCAGTGTGGCGTAATCACTTCATCAAGCTCATGACATGTCCTTATAGGTTGTGTGTTTAGCCAGAAATTTCTACAGTACTATCCATAGTAAGAATCAGCTTCCCCAAACGAGTACTGATAGTATACTATTAAAGTAAGTACTAAGAGTACTACTATACTCCCAAGTACAACCATGCAGCTTTACCAACTAATACTAATAGTACTTAACCATATATAATTGAACTTATTATGGCTTCCAGGTCGCTACTGAATTGGAAAGAGTAATCCAAAGATCACAGCATGAGAAGAAAACAAAGAAACTACACAAATTTCAGCAAGATGTTAGGAAAAGAGTACTTGTCCTAAATAAGGTAAGGTGAACAGTAGTAGTATTTCATCCAGCGTGCGATTGTAAACATTTGAAATAAAAACGAAATAATAGAAAATTTTATTACATATTTTCTAGTTCAGAGCAGATCTTGCTTTTGTTGGCAATACATTGTGTATGTAGCCTATGTGTCCATGAGTGTGTGTATGCATAAGTGTATCCTTGCATGCATGCGTACATGCATGTGAATGTGTGCCCGCATGCGTATGTATCTGTAGTGTAAAACTAGTTTTACAACCCAAGACTCAACAGAATTTGTCTAAATCACTGCAATTTCTTTCACATTTTTTTATGGTGTAATTGACTCTTGTTTGATGTCCTCAGTCGAGTCGAAAAACTGCTCTAGAAAATACAACGCTGGTGCATCCAGAGTCAGGAAATGCTTACCATGCTGGTGACACTAGGCCAATAAATGGCCAATCTTCAACAACAGTGCCACGTGTCTGTGGCTCAGACTACTTGCCCAGTGACCGTGAGCCTGGATGTCCGACAGTCAATTCGTCGTTAGTGCGTGGGGCTTGCGAGTCAACTTCGCGGGCGAGTCCATATGGCGGAGGCGGCGGTGATCTCTGTCTTGCTGTCACCAGCAGGCGAACTCGTAGTCGGTGCGAGGTGAACCTTCCTAGCGGTGCGGCAAGTATTGGCTCGCCTGTTGCTTGTCATCATGTTGTGAGAACGTCGGCTGCTCTCTGCGTCGACGAGGCATCTTCCTCGGGGGAAGCCCACTGTGAAGACTGCGGCACCAGTCTCACATGCGGTCCGGCCATGGAGAAGAGTGCACTTGTGCGTACTGGCAAGCGAACAGCAGGGGGACGGTCCGGGAGGCAAAGCTGTCATATTGCGAGCGCCGTCACAGGCGTGAAGCCGCCACGTGTCGCCATCAATCCGGGGGTTGTGTGTGAGCAAGAGAAGCGTCACTCTCAGAGTCGCTACTTGGAACTTAAAAGAGCTTTCTCCCAGCAGGAGAGGATGAGCGCACGTGAGGAGTTATGGAGACGTAGTCAAAGGCATAGAGTCAAAAGGTACATATGTTTTTGTATATATTTGAACATTAAATCTTACCATGGGAACTGGCTAGCATAAAAGAAACTTCCTCAGACGTGTGATTATCATATGAGGTGAAAAAAGCAAGATAGAATAGCTTTACAATATGTGACATGTGATTGTATTGAAATTCACACATCCTCACAATTAAGTAGGACGAGTGAGGAAGACAGAGGGAGAGATGAAGGAGGAGAGAGTGCGACAGGTTGGGTAGGAGAGGATAGAAACGGAAAGGGGGGAGCAAGGAGGGATAAGAGTGAGAGTGACGTAGGTAGAATATGCCAGGCAGATACAGAATAGAAGAAATGTATAACTGGTTCATTAGTGTTCTACGCTCCAGACAGTTTGTTGTAGATAAGTCAAAACCCATCTGACGTTACCCTATTTAGAATGAAGGAGCCGCGAGAAGAGTTAAGATGCAAACAAGAGAGAAAGGCACTGGATGAGATAGAGCCTCCTGATGAACATGACAGATGCCTGCGATACAAAGAGGAACTAGCAGAGCTGTCTCTCAGAAATGCTCAGAAGCAGGAGCAACAGTACCTAGAGCAACAGAGGTAGGTAAACGAACACTAAAGGGGGGCTTATGTCGGGCTTGCGAGCCGACTCGACTGGAAGCAACTGGCTGCAATTCACTGCGACTGCAGTGCTTAGGTCGGTCGACTGCGACGCGACTGCCTGCGACTGGCCGCTACTAGTTGCTCGGAATAGAACAGTGGGCAACTGGACGCAACTAGTCGCTGCTGATCGCTTTCAGTTGCTCGAAATCCAGTTGCTACCAGTCAAGTCGGCTCGCAAGCCCGACATAAGCCCCCCTTAACAGGTAGTGTGTCCACTGCATGCATGTTAACTTTGTGCATGAATGGTAATGGTAACCGTAAATGGTAAAAGTAAAAAAATTATATCCACTTTTTCACAAAATGTAAGTGATTCTGTTCACTTTTTATGGTTAAATTTCTGCATTATACTTCCTATTTTGCTATTCCGTTGGATGTGACTCATGACTCATACATAGCCCATAGCAAGCATTTAATGTCGTGATAAATAAATATCAAATTGCCCAGGTTTTTTTGGCTTTTTAACTAGTTGAAAAACAATCTTATCTTATCAGGTAAGAATTTGAGGATAAATTTAGTGCCATTAGTAGTTACTTTTCATGCAAAAAAATTGCAACAAACTTTTTACAAATATATACCATCAAAAATTAGTGACGTAGTCAATTTAATGGCATTGTAGGTATAACCATGCTCTGAAGCTGAAGGTGCAGCAAAAACTCAAGTCCGTCAACATTGATCTTCCCCCGCTGTGTAGCTGCCATGTGTCTGTCTGGGATGTGGATACAAACCAGTGTGCTAACAACTGCATGTTCTACAAAAACCCAAAAGGTTTGTGCAAGATTACTACCTAATTATAGATATCAGAGCAGTTACAAACTATGTTCAAAACTTTTGCTTGTGTATTTAGCCTCGCATGTTTTCCATTACAGAGTATGAACGATTGCTTTCTTCGTTACTCAAGAATTTGACAGTTTGAATGGCGGCACTGGGCTATAATGCCACTTGCAGACATCGGAAGCTATACCAAACCACATTGTTATTAAAATAGAGCTACAGTAGATCACAACTTATTTTAAGAACAACTTTTTAAGTATTATAACACCTTGTAATTTTCTGTATTCTACCATGGAGATGATAATGTGGCTACTTCTCTGAGTAAAACTATTCAGCATCCCATGACAATTTAATGTATGACTGAAATGATCAAACATTCTTTGACCTTTTAATGGACTAGAGCTATATATGAACCTCATAGACTGTCTATGAACCAAAGTGATTTGGTCTACTATGGATGCAGCAATATTTGATGTGATAATAATAATAGATGTTTCTATTCTAAATTTTCTAAATTTAGACATTTGTGTAATCACTTATTTGTATTGTTTGCCTATATAACATTCTTTCATCACAATAACAAACATCTATAAAGTTTTTATTATTGAAAATAATTGTTTTTCACAGTAAATGTGTGTCTTTTTGACTTCGACAAAGGGTACCTGAAACCGTAAACCCATGTAATTGTATAGTAAGTACTAGTAGTACGTAAAACATTTTTCAACATTGAAACTAAAAGCCACGATTGGCAAGCGTATTTATATGGCTGGTCAACAATTAAGGCAATACATGTGCGAATACATTCAGTGTAGAAAGCTGTAAAACACTACAGTCAACACTCCAAGTTTCAGACGCCCTCAAAACCGAATCTCACGATAAACCGGATGATTTATCAGTCCAAACCTATCTGAGACATGGAAGATATGCCTAGAATAGGTCCGCTATAAACCGAACGTGACGGAAAACCAAGCTAAATGGACAGTCTCGAGGGTGGTCCGTACTGAGAGAGTTGCATGTCTGTATAACTTTATAAACACTAGCAGAGATAACATGTGTTGCAGGGTTCAAAAAGTGAAAGAATGGAATGATGCACTTAAATGTTGACGGACGGACGGACGTACGACGGACGACACACCATGGCAATAGCTCATCTTGACGATGTCAAGGCGAGCTACAAATGTAACTGGTCCCTAATTGCTTAGAATGCTTGTAAAGGATACACGGAGCCCCTATCAGATCCAGACAGACTAGAACCAATTCCCAGGTCTTTTTGGAAGTCCTTGAGCCATTTTCTGTGCTCTGCCAGTTGTGAGTCAATGTTTGTGGGAGGCTGGTCTCCTCTTTCAGTGCCAGTCCTATATGATTCTAGTAGTTGGCTGAAAACAGTTATATATCTGTATGAACTCGATGGAGCTATCACTGATAGTGATTAATACCCCTGCAATACCGCTTTGCCAGAGGGGAAATGGGAGGTCATGGTGTGGCATATATTATGAGTAAAGAATACACGGAACACAATAAATATGATAGAATTAAAAAAAAGATGATGAGATACGGTTTCCATGGCAACGCCTTGACCAACGCACACAAAAAATATGTCATGCAAAGCTACACTTCATGGTGATCAAGTGTATGAAGTTTCATTGGAATCCCTTGAAAACTGTGGAAATAGTTCACGCATACAAACTCTTTGCAACGGACAGACTGACTGCCTGCCCGACCGACCGACCATAAGATGACTCCTATATTATACTCCCTTCAATCTTCGTTTGCAGGGGTATAATTAGAAGATAAACCTAATACTTTATATCTTTGTTTATATCAAGTATATTACTTTACCCTTACTCGTACATGTAATTTTTGCCAGGTTATCACGTATTAAATCATATTGACATGGAAATGGTCCAAGATGTATATACACGTCACTTAATGTTTCATACTATCGGTAGTTGGGAAGTTCAGTCACGTGCAAATATAACTGGAACTATGCATCACTGGTAAGTTACTGTTATTCACTGATCACTTCTGAATATACAAAATGCCTGTTTACAATCAGATCATACTTAGATATATTGACATTGAAAGCCTTTAAAACAATATAGTATATAATAACCTAGCTGGTTGATAACCAAATGCAGACTCCGATGGGGGAAGTGAGGTAACTGATAATGAAAGTGGCCTTGAGCCGAAATACTTCTGCCATTTCTTCTGTAAGGATCTATCGGCTGTTTCATGAGCAGGATACGAGCTGAAATTTAAGAAACGCAGTTATTGGAATGTGACCACAGTGATTTTGTATGATCAAATAAGAATACTATTAGTTATCGCTCCCCACTGAAAAAATGCTCGTAAAAGATTCATTGACAAGAAAAATACACAATTATTTAATATCTATAAATACTCCTGATCAAACCTATTTATGAAGAATGAAGCTTATAATAAAACTAAAGCATTTATTATCTTACTCAAATGGTGGTGGCTGTGTCACAGTGGAGTAGGAAGAATTAGCGAGTACTGTGTATGGAGGTAGGTGTAACTGTGGCTGTTGTGACATCATTGGTGAGCGATGTTTCTGAAGTGGTATTTCTGCTAAAAAGGAGTAATTTCAAAATATAAATGCCAAAATTTCAAACGTAGTTTTAAAATTTCTTACGTAGATACACATTATATTAGCTGCCGCCAAAATATGCAAATGATAGACATATGTGTTTATTAATTAGCTGGTCACGAGAAGCTATTACACAGTACATATTACATACCTTGAACGCCAGTCGTGCCAGAACTTGTGTTCATGCCAATGAAACCCAGTACATTTTTCAAGTTTGAATCAATCCGTTGTAAATAATCTGCCATTCGTATGGCATCAGTGGAACTTCCACCTGATAGCTGAAACTGAGGTTTGCTCTCTGTGATGTCTGAAACGGGTGAAGAGAACTTTTTGTTAAAGATAATAATTTTGATACACCCAAACAGGTAGATTTATATAGTAGATTATATAACAATGTGTATATTATAATAATGTTACTCATTTGTAAGTATTGAAATACGAACACCAAGCATGCAAGTATACGTCGGACAAACCTGAAGTCTTGGTCCCTGGCAGCGTGCCGAGAAATCCTAATACATGTTGCAAATTAGTGTCAATTTGGTGTAAGGAATCTGCTACACTGCGAGTGTTTGTTGTACTGCCACCTGGTGTATAATGCCGAGGTTTTGCTCGGATGCCTGAAAAACAAACAATTCAATAAATTCAGAGACTTTCTTTAGTCAAAATTCTTCTAGCTTTACTTTGATGAAGTCTTTCCAATATTCTAAGGGGTACGGTCTACATAGTAATTTGCACAGCTCTTTAAAACAATACCTAGTTTCAATATGTGTTGGGCGTTATAATGGACAGGTAATGAAGGCAAAGTTTACATACTCACCAGGTGACGCATATCGCGAATCTTCTTCGTCGCCATCGTCATCAGTGCTGGAGCTGTCAATGCTACTGACATGGCGTCTCCTAGCCGCATTGCGACCACGGGTATAGAGCCCATCATCTGCACTATCTGACAGCTAAAGACAAAACAGAATTAGTAATCAAATCTCGTAGAACGTATCTTACGAGAAAACCACGCTAGTAGACGAGCTTACTCACGTTTAAGCCGACTTCATGTTCATCCAAGCTACGGCGGTTGTGATGGCCTTTCAGAAGTCTCCTGCTTGATGCCATGGTCTCCCTCAGCTGCTCTATCTCCAATGCCTCCTGCTCCAGATTGCACCTAATACCATCTAGCATAGTGCTGCTCTCTGCTGGGAGATTCTGTAACAAACGGATCATAACATAACTACATGGTTTATGTAATAATGAATTTACTATGGCGAGCATACTTGTTATCAAAGATCTTTTACATATATTATATCTACCGTTTCACACCTAGCTATATTGATAACAATACTATCCGTTCTTATTTCCATTCGTTTTTGTCACTATTCCCCAACGTCAGTATTTAGTTTCATTTCTGCCAGCTGATCACTGCTGAACTGCAGTTTCACTCTTCTATCAATACCAATCAACTGCTGATGAAGTAACTACTCAGTTCATAATCCTGTTAATCATCCTACTTTCCTTCTAATTGTTTTTCCTAATTTCAGCGCAGATTGCCTGATGTAGGCATGTCACGTAGATTCATACCTTCTTCAAGTTCGTTAGGTCGTGATTCCATTGCTGCTTTGCAACACGGAGTGACGCTGCACGCTTCTTCAGCTGTCTGCTCTGCTCACGTAAGAAAGATTTTGCCTGCTGCACAGACTGCCTGGCATCACCGGATGCAACCCTACATAATTCACAGATGGATCCAATTTAGTTTACGTTTTTCTTCGAAATATTAGTGTATCGGCAGTATTAAATTTTCGACATACAAGTTTTAGGTCATTCTCATTCCCTTTAGTTCTATTTTCAGTTTATAGAAAAAATTATACTACTTATAAAATGTGACGATAAAAGGTATTGTATATTAGGGTTAAATAAGGTGAGGAGGATCACATTCTCTACATCCATGCAAACCTTTCTGATATAAAAAAAAACACTATTATTAATCTATGTGAAAAATTGTACCTTTCTTCTTCGATGTCACTGCTGAACTCGGTTGAACCTTGTTCCCAAGCTCTTTGGGATGTTTTATAAGAGCGTTCAATCTTTTGTCTCCTTTTGGAGGGAGTAGTGTCTTCTCTAGGTATGTAGTCTAGAATGTTGTACTAATAATTATTCTCACAAATATTGGCATAAATGACAATCCATGCTATCATTTAAGTAATTACCTGCATGTAGACTAGTAGCTCACCTTTATTCTATTTAGTAATATGTAATTATGTTGATGTTTTTCTAGAATTAAACAAAATGAATTTACTAATATAACTATGACTTAACTGTACACAAGACATGTATAATATATTTCATATGCCTTTAATTTGCTATACCATGATTTTGTTCCAAAGCCTGGTTTCTAGGATATAGCTTTGCCTGAGTGGTGTGAGGTGAGGTAGTTAGTTCCTGTATGGCCATGGGCCCTGTAGTCGTTGGTGCATCAGTCATTGTAGCTGCATGATGTATACCTGAGAAATCATACCAAAACAGGACCTCGTTACAATACAAATCTTATTTCTTGTTGCTTCTAAAAGTTTCTCATTGTATAATTGTAGACTTTGCTCATACATTTTATTCTTTTGCTCATACACTCAGTATTTCATAGCACTCTGAGAGCCCACTTAATCGTATTTAAAATTTCAACTCACACCACATCATTTAAAGGGGGGAGGGGCAATGGAGGTCTAGTGAATTTCAGACTTGAATTCTTGCTGAAAGGTCTAGGGTTCAAGCCCCACCCTGGCCACTGCTGCTGTTCCATTGAGCAATGAAATTTACTCTGAATTGCTTCAGTCGACACCTGCTAGAGCTAACAAATTACGCCAGCACAACAGTGAGTAGCTTAATTGTTACAGCACACAGGTGCTCTGGACCTATGCTTCATGATTGGAGCCAAGGGCTTAAAACACACCATGTAATGTTGGAGCATGTCGGAGGGGTTTGTCTAATAGTTCTTCCTGCTCAACTGTTTCCTGCTCTGCTCTAACCAGAATGCTTTCACCATCACGGCCAGTACTAGTTGGAACTTCATCCCTGTTGTCCAAAAACAATGAAACCATAGTTGTTATATATAAATATTATTGAAAGTATGGTCAATTAGTAAGCAATAATATATCCGTTTTTTTTTGTACTGCGAGAGAGCTGCCAATTACCACATGATTCAGTTACCTTGATTTGGTTCTATTCGATACCATGTTTGCTATCGTTCCAGCATTGAACTCCTTTTGTGTTTGCATCACAGTCAACGCTGCTTTTCGTTCAGTTATGGCAGCATTGAGGTTCTGTAACTCTTTCTGCCGTAGCTGTATTTGCTGTGATAGCTCATCAATGGTGTCCAGAAAGGTTTGCTGCTGTAAATCCAGAGCCTGTGGTTGGTCAGTCTGGCTGCCTGTCTCCTGCATACAGTAAACTTGGGGTATATTGTAATTCCATTTTGTTATAAATTGATATTTTCAACAAGGTATGTTCTATCACTAAATACATCATCACAAATCTTTATTACAACACATCTGTAAGGGGTCATAGATTAAAAAACCCATTTATATAGCATATCAGTTTACATGTTATCTGCAAACATAAACAATCAAAAATGGGCATTAATATTACATTTAGATATGACTGGCAGTTAGTATCGTAAAGTACGGTCGCAACCAACACTAACCACTTCATCTTGCCTGACTACATTCAGCTTTAGCTGTAGATTTCTCTGGTTCATAACCGGCTTCTCTTTATTTTCGAGTTCCTTCATCTCTTCATCAAGCTTCCTCTGCCTTTCTGCATTAATGCTGACTCTCTCTTCCAGTTCACTTTCCTGTATTATATTAAAGAATGTTTATCAAGACTATCAGAATATTCAACAGAGTAATAACATTACCTAATCATGCACATGACTCTACATGAGATCACTTACATTTCAACATTATAGTAATTAATATTAACCACACTGTTTTATCAGCTCATTGATCAAAATGTGATTTTTTATGTAAAAAGCACACCTTTGCATCAGATTCGCTTTTCATAGATACTATTCGGGTTTCAAACTCGTCCCGTAGATGGCGCAGCTGTGTAGCTTGCTCAGCAAGCAACACCGCCTTTTGCTTTTCCGTGTTTTCACACAAGTTATTCTTGAGTTCTATTTCCTGCAAGAGTTGAGAGAGATGAGGTGTATTTTGCAGGTTAAATTCTTAACATAAATAATACCTCTGATATCAGAGATATGTTTATCACGTAAGCCAAATTTCACAAGTTGAACTCTCATCATGAATAAAATCGGTGGTATCACTTGTTTATACAAGTATTTATATATCTGAGACCACTACATGGTTGAAGTGATGCTTCCAATTGAAGGGACAGACTTACAATTTGATCTTAGTAAGGTGTGATATGATTATTAGAATAAAGCTAACAGCTGCAACTATAGTTCTGGAGTGACACTGCATAGAGAAGGAATTGGCCTGAAAACAACCAGCTACCTGCTTTGCAAACTTGCTCCGCAACTGCTGCAACGACGTCTGATGTTCCTGTTGAAGGCTTCTCAGCTCTTCATCATGTACCGTCTTCATCGCTTCCTTCTTCTCCCTCAGCACGTCACTCAGGTCTCTCTCCAAGGTGGAGAAGACAGCCTGCCTCTCTGCCAGCATGTCTAGCTCTGCCTGCTTCTGTCTGAGCTGCACAGCCTGCGCCTCTGTAAGCTTTCCTTGCAATTCCTCCATTGTAGAATCATGTGTCTCCTGTAGGTGGCGCTGCATGACATGAACAGCAGACTCGTGCTTCTCCTCCATGTCTGACTTCATCCTGCACAGCTCCCTTTCTTGCTTGTCCTTCATCTCCGTTATTACCTGTAGGAAGTATTTTGTCAGTTAAATTATCTGCACTTTGTGTGGCTCTGCCTGTAATGTTGCACTGTCAAGTTTCTCAAGATACTGAAAGCCAATAAATTGACAAAAACAGATATCACCACGACCACTGTGAGAAACTAAATATACACAAGGGACAAGGCTATATAGCAATGTAATAGCAAGCAATATATAGATATTAAGCCATATCTTTAACCTTATTTGAGGCTTGATCCTTTTACTGACTGATCAGTTATTTGTTCTTAAATATTCAGTAATTTCAAAGTCAGCCATTTAAAACATCAATTTTTGGTGAATTATAATACACATAGATAGTAAAAGAGATCTTAGTATACATAACTACAACAGCACCTTCTCGTTCTCAATTTGCAAAGAAGCTCGAATATCTTCTAATTCCTGCTTTTGCACTGCTACTAGTCGGTTCTTCTCTGCCTCCTTCTCCTCTTCTACCTCCTTACGGATTTTCTCTCCAGCTCCCTTTTTCTTTTCTTCTAGTTTGTTTTTTTCGACCTCAATAGTACTCTCAATATCTGCTCTGATCCTGCTTAGATTTTCTTTCATAACTTCCCTGTAAACACAATAATTTTACAGATACCATCAGATTCTGTCATAAGTGAAAAATCTATAACAAGTTCACAACAACATAGCGCATTAGATTATACTTAAAATTGTGTCATCTTGTCAATTAAATGTTTGTTTTTTAATACACAATTTAAATGCAGGTGACAAACGCACCCGAGACGTCTTTCCTCTTCTTCCTCCTCTTCCTGGAATCTCTCTTTTATCCTGTTCAGGGCTTCCTGCTGGGTATTCTTGAGTATAGTCTCTTCATTCTCAACAGATGTGCTCAACTGTCGCTGAAGTATACTGAAACAACACCAAGCAAATATCTGTGCATGCTGCTTGAAAGCAGCAAAATTTAAAACTATCAATTGATTTCTGAATTTATAATATTTATAATAATTGAAATGATTGAAATACAAGATGTAACTATGGCGACTGCCAGAACATGACGAAAACATTGATAGGTCCTGCGACCAAAAAGCAAAGCCATGACATAGTTACTACATACATGCAATTCGAATCAAATACAAAAGTACAGTTGCAGACAGATAACACATGTTATTCATCATTTAACATGTTTTTAAATGTTCCAGCATTCATCAAGATTACATGGAAAGACAGTTACACTTGCAAAACCTGGCTCATTTTCATGACACACATAAAAACTAAGCACTTACTTGCAGTCAACTTAAATAAAACAACACAGGGACATTATGCCAGCTTGGTTTATTTGTGTTGTTATATTGTGTTTAATCATGGCTCCTACCTACCTCAGCTTGTCAGTCTTCTGGACACGCAGCTGCTCTTCTTCTGAGCATGTCTCTCTCTCCAACTTATCCTTCTCCCTCCTTAGAGACTCCTCCTTTTCATGGAGAAGCTGTGCACGGGATTCCTCAAACTCCTGTTCCAGCATCTTTTTGAGATTCCTAAGGGCTTCTTGAGATTTTTTCTTTAGCCTATCATGATATTATTATTCGCTTAATTTATATGAAAAATTCGCTTCCTACAAACAGTTACATATTATGTTTTATGTAAATGATAAGATATTGCATCATGTCACATAATATCACATCACACCATATCATATAATGTAATGTGAAATCAGTTATTGGGATATCATAGTAATGATAATTCTCTTTATTACAGGATTTCACATGTAAATGTGAAATTCACTGCAGTGGCACAGTGAAATAAGATGTATTTCAAATTACGCAAATAATCTGAGTTAGTCACCACATTAATTGATGACATTAAGGGTGTCACAAACCTAATCATTTCCTCACTACTTTGTAGCCCTTCCATCGGTGGAGCCTCATTATTTCTAAAATAACAAATTTACATCATTACTGCATAATCATGGTGAGCATATTTAAAATTTGAATACCTGCCATCTGCACCTTGCTCTCCTGAGACATTGGTATCAATGATTACTAAATAATATCCTAATTTTAAGGAGCAATTTTCTTCGCATACCTAATATCCTCACTCTCTGTTTCCGAATCATTATCGGTCGTGCCTATTTTTCCAAAGGAGGTTAGTTTGAGGAGAGGCTTTGCACGGATCTTATCAGGCGACCTTGGTGTGATGGTAGGTGTCTGTATGATAACAAAACTATCACTACTACTATCGTACTGTTACTAACTGTAAACCTTATATAAAAATATAGTGGGTTTCTATAAATAATGTAGAAAGGATTTAAGAAGGATAAATAATAGACTGGTGTGTCTAATTCAAGTTAGATAATCACTTTTCATCTTTTACTTTTTTATTTTTATTTATTTGGCCAAGTCAATTAAAAATGATCTTTGATATGCATTCCTTTGATATTAATCCATAATTTTGCTGCACCTGCGCCTTTTCCAGCATGCTCTTTCTCTCTAAAGGTTTTGGTTCTGGCTTTTTCTCCAGCTTGACAGGTCTTCCCTCAGTGCTGCTCTCGTCGGCCGACTCCTGCTGCAAGGCTGGCTTCAGTGAGCTGGCTTCTTTCACGATCAGCGGGCTGCTGTCAGTGAAATCCTCTTCATGCTCAGCATCATCCCTCACTAGCAGGTCAAAGTTGTGCGACTCTAGGGGCTGGCATATAAACGCAATCGTATAGCATTAACCGATTCACTGATTAAATGGTTTTAGCTCTCTTCACTAATTGTAAGGTTGCAGACACGCACGCACGCACACACTCACGCACGCACACAAACACACATACACACACACGCGCGCGCACACGCACGCACGCACGCACGCACGCACACACACACACACACACACACACA
>NW_014577287.1:217629-222092 GCF_000485595.1 Priapulus caudatus | reverse complement strand
AATCGGTTAGGTGACGTCACATGTTGCTACGGGTTGCACCCGCTGTACGGTTGCTTGGCAGAGCAACGTGAACGTGTCAACAACATCGGAGAATTTGAACAACATTGGAGGTATTTTCAAATACCTTTTATAAGACAACGCGCAGTGAAATGGGAGAAACTAGAGTTTATTTTGTCATAAGGTAGTATGATTATGCATGACACAAAGTATTTGCTAGTCTAGTACTGGAGAAATTAGCGTTTGGATGCGCATATTGCGGCTTTAATATGAGCAGACGTTTTCTGCTCATATCTACTTTCACCACCCACCTTATAGCTAATGTCTGACTCAGACTTCAACTGTACGTGCTGAATGTCTCTATCTTCACTCCTGAATAGACTTCCCGCATCAATACTTGGACGTTCCTCGTCCAGACTCTCTGCAAACTCTGTTTTCCCAAGACTCTCAGCAAGCTGAAGCATAAGCAAGTATTGAAACAATGTGATGTGCACGCATCCAAGCTATCAGTTTAAAATCTCCTAAGCTGGCCTCTAAAAGAACGTACGATGTTGTGCCCATCCGCTGCATCTGCATCCTTGCTGCTGCCGCTGCTAGCCTTCCTCCTGGTGGCACTCTTCAGAAAGCTTTTCTTTGACGTGCCGAACTCGAGCCCTCCTCCTCCAAGTTCAAAGTTTCTCGGACCCCCCACAGTCAAGCCACCACCAAATTCTAAACCTTTGCTATCAGCTCTGGTTCGAGATGTCTTTGGTCGGGATGGTTGTTCCACTGAAATAGGCACGTATTAATTGTACCAGGAATCGCAGCAATAATACACTAATTTTTACAGATTTAACATGCGAGTAGGTAACATTTCCAGATCATATATTATCTCATAGAATGGTAGCCATTGATTGGAATATTGTACCACCAAAACGAAAAAAATTCGGAGGCACTGGCGGCATAAAATACACCGCCGACTAGTTACTGTGAGATTTCTCAGAAACAATGTAGTAGTCATGCTATCATCACAGAATGAATACCTGATTCCTTCCGGAATGCACTAGGGGTGAGTGATGCAGTAATACTCTTGCTTTCACTTTGACGCTGCTTTATTCCGGCACTAAGTAGTGCTGTTCGGGGGCTTCTTGGCTGAAACAAGTAGTCGCAAAAATAATCGGCTGCCACGATCTTAAGAATATGCGAATAGCAGTCTAGGATTACATTAGGTATGAAGATGAAAGGTGTTCACTATTTGTGATCCTACTATGTTACGCATGCATGCACTTGTTATATTATATGCATAATAAAAATTTCAATGAACCCCTAGAAAATTGCATGCCCGACTATCACCTGGTGGGTCCGAAATTTTGTACTAATATACAGTGCAGCACAAACCTGTACTTGTTCATGTGTAAGAGGAGGATACATGTATTGTTGGGCTGGGTCACAGTAAGGAGCAGGGAAAGAATCGTGAATACTCATTCGTTCAGAGCTTTGTAAAGGGTCAGGAATAGAGTGCATCTGAAACATAATCAAATGATGTAAAACGTGAAAATTCGTGCACAGTTGCTAAATTTGCCAATTTACTGTGTGAAAATAATTTGCCTTTTTTCATAAAGAATTACAACCTGACAAAAAACTGCTTTAAGTATAGCAATTCTCCACAACATTTACACTGTAATTGGATAAAATAATTCTACTGATGCACATTTTAATAATTAAACTTCTTTCGCTATTACTTCTCCTAGAAAATTTTTAATCCAAATGAATTACAGTCCATGAAATACATACCCCTACAGCAGTTGCAGGCCGCACAGGTGTTGCATTGAGTGTATTTCCAGGTGATAGTAAATTAATCTGTCCAGATAATGCAGCACTGGGAGCAGGAAGTGGCTGCAATTTATAAATCCACGTAAATTCAGGCATGAATAATAAGAGTAAAGGCAATTCAAATAATGTCTTTCCATCACTATCAAGAAAGAATTTACTCACAGTAGATACAAATATAATAAAAATTCAATCATGATAACATCATTGTGAGCTTTCGAAAATATCTCTTTTAACCAGTATAAGATGATATCATGAGCAAATAACTAGTCTCATAGATCGTAGATTTATCTATATTATAATTAGTGATGTCCCAATGATCGATTATAATCGAAAGTCAGTCATTTGCAGCAACCGACTAACCACTCGATTATGAAAATAAATAATCAAGTATGAAAAAAAAATTACATTAAAATTGGCAAACGTTGATGAAATGACTCTTTATTTAATTTGTGTGTGTTTTTTGGTTACGTTACAGCTTGGAGACAGTGAATCTCACCTACACCAAACATAAGCAAGTATAATACTGTTATATATAGCTTTTAGAATATTGTATTATAACTAGAAAGGGCAGTTGTCGCCAACTACATGTATCTCCCGTGTTCTCCCCAAGATGTGTAAGTAAACGAAGTTTGGTCACGCTAAGTCAATTAGGAGCCGGGTTATAGAGCGGAAAAGAAATATGATAAAGGTCAAGGTCAATGTCAAATAAAGGTTGCAGTGACCTGGTTTCGGTACGCGAAACACCTTCTCCCCACGATGTGTAAGTATACCAAGTTTGGTCGCGCTAGGTCAATTAGGGGCCGAGTTATAGAGCGGAAGGGAAATATGATCAAGGTCAAGGTCAAATAAAAGCTGCAGTGACCTGGTTTTGGTACGCGACACACATTCTCCCCAGTCCCCAAGATGTATAAGTATAGCAAGTTTGGTAGCGCTAGGTCAATTAGGGGCCGAGTTAGAGAGCGGAAATGAAATATGATCAAGGTCAAGGTAAAGGCCAAATAAATGTCGCAGTGACCTGGTTTTTGTACGCTGCTCACCTTCTCCCCAAGATGTGTAAGTATACCAAGTTTGGTAGCGCTATGTCAATTAGGGGTCGAGTTACAGAGCGGAAGGGAAATTGTCTGCGGCGGCAGCTGGGGAGACATGAAACCATAGTATCCCCGACGACTTCGTAGCGGGGGATACAAAAAATACTGTATTATATGATATATGATATATTTCAATATCAGGTAGTAGCCGTGATCAATAACATAATTAACATTCAACCGATTATCTTCGATCATCGATCAGTTGGGTGCAACCGATGATCGATGATAACATTCCAACCGATTCCCATCACTAATTAGAATCATGTGCACTCTCATATAAACGGACCTTATTTCGAGATCCAGCTTTTTTACTCTTTTTTCCTTTCTTGCCACCTTTCTTTTTTCCCTCATCTCCAACTTTAGCCCGCTCATTGGCAACCATTTCCTGCAAAAGTCATACGAAAATATTATTTATACACAATTTTGATTGTATCATAATCAAGGCCCTTACCATCTCAGAAAGGATTCAAACTGTGTTATTGCCACTCCCATCTATTCACCTACATAGCAGAGTAATCATGAAGAACTCACGCGGTAGTACTGGTCACACGGATGATCCCATGTTGAATCATTTGTAACAAAGTTGAAGTAGTAGATTTCACCAGATGGATCTTGCCTGTATATCAAATAATAAAAACGAATAATTTCACAGTTATGCCTCTCCAACAATAGTTTCGAGTGTTGATGAGAAATGTAGTTTCTACTACATTTATCAAACTCATGTTATCCATTGTTTTTCAAAGTCAAAAAAGTATGGAAACAGTGATTGGAGCATAGAGTGGAATAATATAAATATACATGCATATATATCTGTGTGTATGTGTGTGTGCGTGCGTGTGTGCATGTTCGTGTGTGTATTTCGCAATCATGAGATTATTTAATATTGCAACCACTGCAATTGGCAATAAATGACTATACACACACGCAAATTGGTTAAATTATGAGGTAATGAACAATGTAAGAAAGATTGACATAGCATATGCCTACACAGGTTTCCATTCTGGTGGTAATGGCGCCATGATGGCTTCTCTGGCTATCCACATCAGATCAGGGTCACATTCAGGGTCAATGCCAATTTCTCGAGCAAATGCCTCTAGCTCTAGAATTAAGAGAAAAATGGCCTTATCATCATATCAGAAGTAGATAATATTAATATATATACCGGTATTTCCCGATAATTCCCTATTATCTACTTTTGATCATATGCATTACTAGCTCTAGTACTATAGCCTGCGTACATTGACTGCCGCAGGGCTATAGCACATTGTCAGCTGGAAATAGCATCAACACCGGTTCCCTAAGTTCCCACGAAAAATCGCTTTACAAAACACAAAATGATCGGGCTTTTAAACACTTATCTATCTACGTGGACATCTCACCTATGTTTTTGAACATTTTACACAACTTTACACCATGTATTTATCCTTTTATTCCACAAAGTAAGCACTACTGGCAATTGATTTTCAAACGATATGGCGTGCGCACGCGTGACGTTACCGGATATGTACGCAAAACACATGGCAGCTATGGGGCATGTACATATACATTACCGGTGACGTCACGCGT
>NW_014577287.1:208142-217619 GCF_000485595.1 Priapulus caudatus | reverse complement strand
TTGTAACCCTATTTTAACTCGTTTGTTTTTTGGGTTTAAAAGTGATGTTGAATGAGGTGTCTCAAGTTAGCAAGAGGCCAGGGAACCAGAATGAACACTCGGAAAGGGCCGTTTCCGGCCATCTGGGGGGTTTGTAAAACCAAAAATTTTCTTGTACGCTCCGCGCCAACCCATGATGGCGCTCCGATCAGATAGTCGTGCCTACAACTTTGAAAATCCTGGCTACGCCCCTGGTTACTGTTAATGTTATACTGACAGTATTATTTAACACAGACATTATTACATTATATAGACATAGCATCATTATTATGACAGTAAATTATTACTGTTAGTATTATGCTAGATACAAATTACAATAATGTAACCTGACAAGAGTAGGGTTACAACTAGCTCTAGTACTATAGCCCGCGTACATTGACTGCCGCAGGGCTATAGCACATTGTCGGCTGGAAATACCAACTACGACCTGTTACCACCTGTCCCCATGAAAAATGGATCGCAAAACGCAAAGTTATCGGGCTTTTTAACACTTATTTATCTACATGGACATCTCACCTATCTTTTTGAACACTTTACACAACTTTACACCATGTATTTATCCTTTTATTCCACAAAGTAAGCACTACTGGCATTTCATTTTGAAACGAAGTGGCGTGCGCACGCATGACGTTACCGGATATGTACGCAAAACACATGGCAGCTATGGGGCATGTATATACAATACCGGTGACGTCACGCGTGCGCACGCCATATCATTTGAAAATGAATTGCCAGTAGTGCTTACTTTGTGGAATAAAAGGATAAATACAGGGTGTAAAGTGTTCAAAAAGATAGGTGAGATAAGTGTTAAAAAGCCCGTTCATCATTTTGCGTTTTGTAAAGCGATTTTTTGTGGGAACTTTGGGAACCGGTGTTGATGCTATTTCCAGCTGACAATGTGCTATAGCCCTGCGACAGTCAATGTACGCAGGCTATAGTACCTACTAGAGCTAATGCATTAATAGCCATTATACTTTTACAGTACCTATGACGTAGATACCATGATATCTTCAGCTTGTACTTAGCAGTAAATTCATCATTCGCTGGACTATACATTTTACACCATAATCCAAGCTTACTAGTAGTAGTACTAGTACTACTATTCAGAGAATTTCAGTGACACTGACAGTCACAGTCACAGTGTCTTCGGAATTTTTAGTACTAGTACTGTAGTAGTAGTACTACTACTACTACTACTACTAGTAGTGCTCAATGGGTCGTTGTCGTAACAGGTACTACAGATATGTACCCGAGGTACATATATGTATACACAAAGTGTACCAGACTTGTACTACAGAAGTGTACCCTAACCCTAACACTAACCCTAACCCTAACCCTAACCCTAACTCTAACCCTAACTCTAACCCTAAACATACCTCATATAAAACTATAAACATAATACTAAACAACCTAAAACTGCCTCGGGTACATATCTGTAGTACCTGTTACGACAACGACCCTTCGTGCACTAGTAGTAGTAGCACTCATACTCATAGTCATAGACTCATACCTTCTTGCGTAGGATCGTAATCGTCATCATAGGCTTCCTCTAGTATAACAGGAATAGACTTCCCTTGCGTAAACTGTGCCATTATAAGAGATATTACAGTTTGTTATAAACCATGTTACTAGAAAGCATGAAAAATTCATTATTAGTACATTCTTCGATTTGAGTTTACGCCATTTTGAAAACAAGCTGTCGCTTCCGCACACGCAATTTAACGGATATTTTGTACACGCAATATTTTGTACGTAATTACTTATTTATTTTATTCACTTATTTTTATAACTAAATCACACGTATAAAATAAAATTAATCAGTGCAAATTATTGTTGATTTTTCAATTATTTAATAACTATGTAAAATATTATTTATTGACAACACAGGAGCGCCCCGACAAAGAATTTGGCGACACTGGAGCTTCTAAAACGAATACATAATACTTTGATATTGGGTTTAGGTCTGTATTACAACGTGTTATATATCTTAAAGGCGCGAGAGCACAAGTTGTGTGTGATGTCTACCTTATACATGTAAACATGGATTAGTTATTACTATATTGATTGGGTCACTGGGTGGACCTGTGACTGTGAGTGTGATTCATGTTGTTTTCCTCGCCTAGTTCAGTAGTTGATTGTTGACAAGTCAATGTTGTGTCAGGCTGTTCCCAACATGACCGGTTAACTTCAAGCATTACTTAGAGTACAACATTCCAATCATCTTGGGTTACTTTGTTGTATAACAGACTAACAGTATATATGTAAACAGCATCAGCTAGATACAAATGAGCTCTAGAGCCCTGCACTACGCCTGGCATTGGCAACACCTACTACAAGCCCGCACGTACAGCACACATGCGGTCATTGACTATTATAACAACATAGTGCCTAAGTCGCCGCCGCAGTTTCCACAACTCACCGTTTTCAATCAGTTACAACTCCGGTGTTCCTGCAGGTGACGCCACTTTCCAACTATCGTTGGAATCGCGGAAGACTGCTGAACAAGCTACACCTGCCATTTTTGACAATCGGCCCGCCAGAATGCGCTCAAATCACAGAAATTCCTCAAATATACATGCGAAATGATCCTTCGGATGCTACCAGGCAAACGGGCGGCATGCTCAATCGCTGGTGGCTGCGCTGATTGGCTGCAGCAAGTTTAACGTGGAGACAGGCTGCACAACTACGTTTGTTGACATCGTGGGTGAGTCATGGCCAATCAGCGCAGCCGCCAGCGATTGGGCATGCCGCCCGTTTGCCTGGTAGCATCCGAAGGATCATTTCGCATGTATATTTGAGGAATTTCTGTGATTTGAGCGCATTCTGGCGGGCCCATTGTCAAAAATGGTGGGTGTAGCTTGTTCAGCAGTCTTCCGCGATTCCAACGATAGTTGGAAAGTGGCGTCATCTGCAGGAACACAGGAGTTGTAACTGTTTGAAAACGGTGAGTTGGGAAAACTGCGGCGGCGAGTTAGGCACCATCACAGGCACTTGAAGCGTTTCAACTGTAAACACACGCCGCCGCCATTGCGCGCACACTGACACATAAATATATAGCAGGTGAGAAAGCGCGATCCCAAAAATTCGCTCGACACTCGCTGCATTTCTCACGATTTCAACACAAATACACATCCAACAGCTTCCATCTTTGTTTCTCCTTCAAGAACAGTGTTCACTTGTTATAAAAACATAATGTCTCTGTTCGTAACCGAGCTGTGTCACGCGAAATCGCACAAAGACTGACGAAATTCTCGCGTTCGATAGCACTGCGCACCGGATGGTAACGAACTTTCGCCCATGGTTAAAGGCGGCGAAAGTTCGTTAACATCGGGTGCGCAGTCGCGCTTTCTCACCTGCTATATATTTATGTGTCAGTGTGCGCGCAATGGCGGCGGCGTGTGTTTACAGTTGAAACGCTTCAAGTGCCTGTGGGCACCATGTTGTTATAATAGTCAATGGCCACGTGTGTGCTGTACGTGCAGGCTTGTTCTTGCTGCCAGTGAGGCTACACTGTTACTGTTAGGATACCTATTTGTATATAATTATCAACAATTACAACAGTTAATATGCCCTATACTAAGTATTATAATATTTTATATAGGACCTCGGGGTCGAGTAAACATTAATTAATATTAACAAAAACGTACAGTTGTACTCGGTATTAATAGTATTAAGCAACTAATGCATTCCAGAAAAATATCATAATGTGAAATTCGCATGGGTACACACGTTTTCCCAATAAATTCCATTACCTGTATATAATGGGAGATTTGTTCCTATGGAAAAAATTTTGGCCAAAAGAAGTTATAGAAGTGCAATTTTTAATGCACATGTAAGCAATTGAAAATAGATGTATTTATTATTTAATGATATATAAATGTAAGGTGACATTACTGGGAGAGAAAGGGAGCTCGAAATCAGAAGGGAGAAGGCAAGTGAGATGCACTATTACCAGTTGATTGTGAGACCAAAAATGTTATCTATGTAGTTGATTTAAATGTTTATGGCAGACCTATTTAGAACTGAATAGGAGAGCTTATTATAAACTACTCTTGATATTTTGAGGTTATGATCAGGATTGGGTCATTAGCAGAATATCCCAAATTCGTCAGAGCTGTCAGACCAAAAACAGTTTCTAGGGGCAGAACTGGTAGACTTTATAGTGACCATAGTGAGCCACACCCTCACACACCAGGGTGAAAGCCAGGAAAAAAATCAGGAAGTCTCAACATCTGAGCGAAGCGAGGATTCTGCAGGTGCGAAGCGCCCTAGGGGGAGAGTTTGGGAGGGGTTTTCCCCTTCCTATGGTGTGAAAATTTTTAAAACCTTACCTTAACATGGAGGAAATTTAGTCTGAAATGCCAAAAAGAATGCCAGGAATCTGATAATATATGATTTTATATTCTTATAAGCACTGTTGTCACTTATACAAGGTGTCATTAATGCATCTACTCATCATAATGATGTGTCACTGACAACAGTTATGGATTCATCTCCCCCAATTTTTCTGCTGAAAAGATTTATGTTATGAAATGGAGAAGATGTCAAGTTTTCCTAATTTTAGACGGTATTTTAGAGCTTTGATGCTATTCAAATACTGTAATACTGTTGTCAAACACATTTACATGCTGAGTGTTCAAGTAGAAATGTAAAAATAACTACAAGGCCTAATATTGTAAATAAATCTTTTATTATTGTATAAATAAAATATTGTAACTAAAAACTAAAGACTAATCACTAGTCATGAGACAAACAGTTAAATTCTTCTAGGCAAATAATTCAACAGCATGGGCAAAATAAAATTGTTCTGGGGCGATTTTATATTCATGCAGGGGTAAAATTGGGTCGCCCTCATGCCGTCTCAATCAAATTTCAACCGGCTCATACAGGAATAGGCTATCCAAAAGACGGGTAGACGGGTCTCTGGCTAGCACACTGTCACACACCTGAATTGTTGGCAGCTGGCTGTATATGTATTGTATCAAGAGCATATAAAGAAGGAGAGCGTACAACGGTAAAATGCTGAAACCATGTTGCAGTATTAGTCGAATTAATAAACTTTCCCCAGTATTATTGATCAGCTGTCCTACCTTGTTCATATAAAACAAACCGCATGTCCCTACGATGCCCATACGCTGAGATAATGAGCAGTGAAAATCTGGTATTCTCGCCGAAAACTGACTCGAGATCAGTCAGTTACTGTGACTGTCTCTCGAAGTGTTATAACTTCGGTAAACCTCGCGTGTTTTCGTCAATGATTGACAAATGGAATGAATGACGTCTGTTATTGATTGCCATAGTGATGACCCCCACCTGTGCCTACCTCACGCCCACCTCACGCTGGATGTATAGTAAACTCTGGTAGTATGACGTGAGTCAGCGCCACTATGGTGCTACACAGCGGCGACCGGAAGCAACACACTGGCCACACTTCGAGAGAGGGTCGCAGTATTGACTAATGTCTAGTCGGTTTTCAGCGAAAATACCAGATTTTCACCGCTCATTATCTCAGCGTATGTGCATCGTAGGGACATGCGGTTTGTTTTATATGAACAAGGTAGGACAGCTGATCACTAATACTGCAAAGAATCGTCAAAATAACACGGGGAAAGTTTATTAATTCGACTAATACTGCAACATGGTTTCAGCATTTTACCGTTGTACGCTCTCCTTCTTTATATGCTCTTGATTGTATTAATTGTATTGATGGCTCTTAGGCATGCCACTTTTGGATAGATAAACCCACTCATTCGTTTGAAAATCTTTTCCTATCATACCTTATATTCAGGTAATGTTATGGACATCTCTTGTGCATACTTGTTATTGTACTCGGAATTGAGGAACATGTTAGTTTGATCAATTCAACAATCATGGGAAGTGAGTCAGTGTAAAATTAAATAATAATTCCCTCCTTGCTCGGTTCTGTATCGATGTGAAGTATAAGCAAGGCTTGCAATCCATTTATTGAAATATATGTCATAATGTGCAGTAGCTAACATAGAAAGTATTATATAAATTACTGATCCTGTGAAATGGTATGAAAATGTATCCCTTCTAAAACAAGTCAAAGAAATGGGATATTTTCACACAATCTAATCACTAAACCATTGTTACAGGTCTACGTACAAATATTAGATCTGCTGATTTGGATAACAAGATGGATACAAAGATGGCAGAACAGACGTGGGAGATGGCTAACAGTATCGAAACTGTGAATAGTGTGGATGACATCTACAAGTATGACGGTAAGCAGCAGCAAGATATACTGGCCGCAAAGCCATGGGAGAAAGATCCCCACTATTACAAGGAAATCAAGATATCTGCATTGGCCTTGTTGAAGATGGTGATGCATGCAAGGTCAGGTGGCACAATCGAGATCATGGGGCTGCTGCTGGGCAAGGTCGATGGCTACACAATGATTGTAATGGACTGCTTTGCATTGCCGGTAGAAGGCACTGAAACGCGGGTGAATGCTCAGGCGGCTGCGTACGAGTACATGACGGCCTACACAGAAAGCGCCAAGCAGGTAGGTCGGCTGGAGAATGCGATCGGTTGGTACCACTCGCATCCAGGCTACGGTTGTTGGCTGTCCGGCATTGACGTCAACACACAGATGGTCAACCAGCAGTTCCAAGAGCCATTCGTGGCCATCGTCATCGACCCTGTGCGCACCATCTCTGCAGGCAAAGTCAACCTGGGAGCCTTCCGCACCTATCCCAAAGGATACAAGCCGCCGGACGAGGGCCCCTCCGAGTATCAGACGATTCCGCTTAATAAGATCGAAGACTTTGGAGTGCACTGCAAGCAGTACTACTCGCTCGAGGTCTCCTACTTCAAGTCACAGCTGGACAAGAAGCTGCTCGAGCTGCTCTGGAATAAGTACTGGGTGACGACTCTCAGTTCCTCCAGCTTGCTGACAAACGCAGACTACACAACGGGACAGATATTCGATCTGGCCGATAAGCTGGAGCAAGCGGAAACGCAGCTAGGCCGCGGTGGCTTTGTGATGGGCATCGATTCACACGAGAAGAAGTCCGAGGACAAACTGTCCAAGGCGACAAAAGACAGTGGCAAGACAACGCTAGAGGCTATACACGGGCTTATGACTCAGGTGTTGAAGGATAGACTATTCAATCAGGTTAGCTGTAACCCCCCAGCTGTACAGACGTAGATAGCAGATCTGGCGATTGATTGCCGATGATAGTTTTCTGATGAACGTTAGTATCTGAAATCGCAGTGTGTAGAAGTACAGACTTTCAAGTGTCGCGGTGCAGTTGTGCTGGTTGGCCATATTTTCGTTGTGGAAATCCTTACTTTTGTTTACAAAGAATACATACATACTACTAGTAACTTCCATCATACATGTTAGTTGTATAGCTAGCATTTCTGTGGCTAGTGATTGCTTAAAATTTTACATCTTTTTGGGGTATTTTTTGTAAGCAATACATTTATATATTCTGTCGTATATATTATAATAGTTCGCTTGTTTTCAAATATCATTGGAAGATGGTGGTACAGTGCTTTAATTCCTGTTTAAAAATGGTTTTGATAGCCAGACTCAATTTTATGCACACAAGCCTTTGGTCATATTCTTCACACTGCGTTCCAAACAGAAAGGAACAAAATTGGAATATGTTTATTTCTGAAACATGAGAAATTTCAGTGCTCTGTACTAGATTACATATGATGCAGTACAGAGGAAGATTATTAAAGTATTCAATTTCAAAATTGCAGTGTTAGTGTCTACTTTTGTTATACATCACGTGAATACTTTTACTGATTTTTTTCTGGTTAAATGGTACCAACTACTGTAATTTCAATATTAGCAGAACCCTTTACCTATGATTGCAGAAGCAGGAACTTTTAAAGAAAAAACCCTACAGCTAGAGAGTTTATAATTTTTAGTAACGAATTGTTTATTCACTCTATAAGACAACGTAGACCATAGGGAACCTGGTTAAGTTAAACAGGGTCCCACAGCCCTTGAGAGTCCTTGAATTTTGTTTTTTGTCCTTGAAAGTCCTTAAATTTTCCTTTTGTCATTGAAAGTCCTTGGAAATAGGTCCAAGTTCTTACTTAATGTCCTGGAATTTTACATGTTTTACCAAAAATAAAAAGCAAATCTTCATTGCTCGTTATCTGACTGACCCTATTCCAAGTCTTCGATAAAAATTAAAAATGTTACATTTAATCCAAAATTCACATGTCATTGTCTACTAGTGTACTCTACCAAAGTAGTTTGTTTTGTCCTTAATTTTTACGTGCAGGTGGTGTAGGGGTCTAGACTACAAGTTCATAATTTTAATATTTATTTATTACTCGGTGTTCATATTTTGCTACACAATTGTGTCAATTTGTGTGTAGAAAATACACTGAGTAATAAATAAAAAATTATAATAGTCAGCATATAGTTACGATCCCTGGCCATGACACCCATGACTAAAAAGAGGGAAAACAAACTAGTTTGAGCAGATACTGTTCTGTGAATTTTGGATTAAATTTAATATTATTTGTTATTTGTTATTATTTGGGACAAGGATAATATGGCCCTTAATGGCTTCTTCCATGGATTTAAAGCTGAAGAAGATCTTTAATTTTACCAGCTCAGCAAGTAGGCTATTACTGCTATTAGCAAGAAATTTAGAGAAAGGATTGCTCTCATTGAAATAAGGTGTGAAACAACAATTTTACTTTATATATGAATCTAAGGTATATATGATGACTCTAAAATGCTAAAACTACTCTTCACAGATTGTCCTTGAAAAAGACATGTCCTTGAAATGTCCTTGAAGTCTTTGAAAAAATCATTCACACTTGTGGGAATCATGTACTGAGTACCTAGCAGTAATAATGTACCATATAGAATCAACCACGAAAAACCACGAAAAAACTACAATAATAACCTTTTCATTCAATATCTGGTATTCTACTTATTTCTATCTATCTAGGGCCTATATCTGATATGTCTATCTATTTATATGGTACTTAATTTAATCTATATCCTATCAGGTTATATTCTCTCGGGAATAAGTGATCCCCCTCTCCCAAATGGTATCGCCTACGACCTCGTTAGCACGGTGAATTTATTCAGGCAAATGACCGGTTTTCAGCCTCAACTTTTTCACCCCCCCCCCAAAGCACAAAATATGATTATGCGGCTATAATACGTGTTTTTACAGTCACACAAACAAACCTGCACACACATTAACGGACGCGCACACGCGGTTATGGTCGCACGCACCCGTGCGCGTGTATTATAGGCGTAAATTCACATTTTGTGCCTCGGGGGGTGAAAAAGTTTCGGCTGAAATACGGCCATTTGACTGGCAAACTTTTCACCGTGCGACTGATGCCGTGGACGATACTATCCGCGAGAGGGGCGTAAGGAAGTGAGCAAGGGAAAGAAACGGAAAAAGGCAAGCATATATATATATATAT
>NW_014577287.1:207090-207959 GCF_000485595.1 Priapulus caudatus | reverse complement strand
CGTAGTAGCCATATGTGTGAGAGAGAGAGAGAGAGAGAGAGCGTGTGTGTGTGTGTGTGTGTGTGTGTGTGTGTGTGTGTGTGTGTGTGTGTGTGAGAGAGAGAGAGAGAGAGGGTGAGAGTCACGGAGAGGGAGAGGATGAGCGGGAAGGCGAGAGAAATAACTATATTAGAAGGAATATGTCCATCCGTGCCTGTGTGTGTGCCGTTTGTGCCGTGCGTGCGTTTGTCTGCGCGTGTGCACTGCGCATGCGTGTGCACATTTCTGTCTGGATTCCTCCCTCCTTCCTTTCTCTCCTCTTTACTTCCTCCTCCCCTCTCACTCCCTTCCCCTCAGTATTTCCCTCCCTTTCTCGTGGATAGTATCGCCCACGGCATCAGTTGCACGGTAAAAAGGTAGCCAGGCAAATGGCCGGTTTTCAGCCTCAACTTTTTGATGAACAAAACCCTCCCAAAGCACAAAATATGATTATACGGCTATAATACGCGTTTTTACAGTCACACAAACACACATACACACACATTAACGGACGCGCACACGCGGGTATGGTCGCACGCACGCGTGCGCGTGTATTATAGGCATAAATTCACCTTTTCTGCCTCGGGCGGTGAAAAAAGTTTCGGCTGAAATATGGTCATTTGGCTGGCAAACTTTTCACCGTGTGACTGATGCCGTGGGCGATACTATCCGCGAGAGGGGCCTAAGGAAGTGAGCAAGGGAACGAAACGGAAAAAGGCGAGTATAATATATATACATATGTGTATATAATATATAGCGCCCGAGAAAGAGAGAAAAATTGCGAGAGAGGGAGAGAGAGAGAGAGAGAGAGAGAGAGAGAGAGAGAGAGAGAGAGAGAGAGAGAGAGAGAG
>NW_014577287.1:203382-206787 GCF_000485595.1 Priapulus caudatus | reverse complement strand
TGTGTGCGTGCGTGCGTGCGTGCGTGCGTGCGTGCGCGCGTGCGTGAATAGAAATATTGCGAGAGGTAGCGAGTGTGTGTGCGCGCGCGCGCGCGTGTGTGTGTCTGTGTGTGTGTGTGTGTGTGTGTGTGTGAGGGTGAGAGAGGGTGAGAGTCACGGAGAGGGAGAGGGTGATCGGGAAGGCGAGAGAAGTAACTATATTAGAAGGAATATGTGCATCCGTGCCTGTGTGTGTGTCGTTTGTCTGCGCGTGTGTACTGCGCATGCGTATGCACATCTTTGTCTGTATTCCTCCTTCCCTCTGTCCCTACCTCCTTTCTCTCCTCTTTCCTTCCTTCTCCTCTCTCACTCCCTTCCCCTCAGTATTTCCCTCCCCCTCGCGCGGATAGTATCGCCCACGGCATCAGTTGCACGGCGAAAAGTTTTCAGCCTCAACTTCTTCACCCCCAAAGCCCAAAATAGGATTCTACGGCTATAATACGCGTTTATACACTCACGAAAACACACATACACACACACACACACTAACTAACGGACGCACACACGCGGGTATGGTCGCACGCACGCGTGCGCGTGTATTATGGGTGTAGATCACTAGATTCACATTTTGTGCCTCGGGGGGTGGAAAAGGTTCGGCTGAAATACGGTCATTTGGCTCGCAAACTTTTCACCGTGTTCTTGACGCCGTGGGCGATACCATCCGCAAGAGGGGACTCAGGGGAGTAAGGAATAAGTGATTACTTTTATTCACTGTTAATATTACTGCATGCCTGACACAGCAAATGAAAGGTCAGCATAAAGAACCGGCAATTGTTTATTATTATTATTAAATCTTTATGGCATGTAATTCAACTACAAATACACCTACTGAAGAGTCTTTTTCATGGATAAAACATCTGATGAATGCAATAGTGTTGAGCAGTTAAAATGATTAAATTTCTGAGTGATACATTGTGTGATACATAGTTCTGGGTGATACATGTTACATAAAAGCTTTACATATAACGTGAATGATAATATGAAACGACTATTGTGCACGCCGGTGATCGGCGAGCTATAGTGGCTGTTTAATCTGCTGTTGGCACTCGTGTAAAACAACTATTTTTACTTTATATATGAATCTAAGGTATATATGATGACTCTAAAAAGCTAAAACTACTTGTCACAGATTGTCCTCGAAAAAACACATTCCTTGAAAGGTCATTGAAAAAATAATTCACACTTGTGGGAACCACGTTAAAGAAAAAACAAAAGAAGTTTTTGAAAGAAAAAGTTGATTAAAAGTAGTATCAAAGGGCTGAATCCCCCCTGAAAGTGAGAATATTTGAGGTAATAAAACTTACATTCGTCGTTATTATATAAACAGAATTTATTACTGTTATAGTAACACAGATACACATAATAAATTTTCTAGAAGGCTCCAGAAACAATTGAATTTGGCCAATCTGAACAATAATACAACGGGTTAAAACATTAAATAACTGTGCTGAGTAAATACACTTTCCATGATAATTAGGTAACCGAAATTTAGTACCGGTACTATCGTACCCTATTCGGCATAACCATAGCTCGTATCCAGGACTAAAAATGCCTAGCCTGTAAGTTTCTCATAAAACCCACTCTACCACTAGTAGGCCTACTAGGACCACTAGTACTCTATAACCAAAACAGCTGTAGTGAAGATCAGTTTGTACAATCTTGTCATTTTACGCTATTTTACGCTAGTAATTTCTCTATACCATGCGTACTGCTAAGTTAAATGATGCCATGGGCAACTGCTACGGCTGCGTCATTTCATTATACACATAATGTGCTCTCAGTGTCACAGTCACTCATTATGTACATTACTCTTCCATGATAGTCAGTAAAGCTTGCACACCGTAATGTAAACCATACTTGCCCACTGTTCATATAGTAGCTGACTAACAGCACTTTAGTTACGTCACCGTCTTCTATTTGATATTTATACACAACTTACAAAACTGTACAATAATTATATTATGATAAATGCACTACAGTAAGTAGTTTAATATATATATATATATTTGTACAAGTTCATTAACACAATTAAGTCTTATCTTGTGCGACGTGGACACATTTTCATACACATAACTGTCAGTTACGGTTCGATAAGCCACACTGCTAAAATAGGCAACATATCAGGCACAGCAGAGAAGCATATTAAAATGACATAGCTGAGCTCAACTGGTTTTCAACCTGAAAGACAAGTGCCTCAAAATGAGGCACGTATTCAATTTTTAACGTTGAAAATTGAGACTGATCATGCCAAAGCAAGCGACGAAGTCCACGAGACACAATTATCAGCCTAGTGGTTGTAATGGGTGCTCTTCCCAATAAAATCGCGTTCAAAAATAATTAAAAGGGAGATCACTGCTAATTCCACTACTACTTCACCGTAAATTCTTTACTAAAATGCCTATATTTACAATTCTGTATGACAGGCGTTTCTGCCACAGTCCCAGGAACTAGAATATAACTAACTTAAGTGGCTGCCTTCGACTAACCTATGTACAATACTTGGTAATTAAAAGCATAGCTCGATCGTGTAGTGCATGACGGTGTGCAAGCATTTTGGAAGATTTTCACAGATACGCATGTAAACAGGCCTTTAAGCAAGAGAACTTGGTTGTTTGCATATCCACACTGGTGACAGAAAGAGAGGCTTCACGAAACGGCAGACGCCCCTGGCACCAGACAGTCACACGCAGACGTTACTATAGAAACCCATGAGAGTGTGCAGCCCATTACAGTATATATAGTAACCCCTGGTGGCTCTCTGCTCTCAGGAGAACAGTGTAAAACAATGGACGCCCTCCGGCCTGCACACACCCAGGTTAAACAACGTGGCTGTTTAGAAACTCCTGGCAGCACGCGGCCATCACTGCAGTAGATCTTGGCAGCATGCGGCCATCACTGCAGTAGATCTTGGCAGCACCCAGTCATCACTGCAGTAGATCTTGGCAGCACGCAGCCATCATAGCAGTAGATCTTGGCAGCACCCAGTCAACACTGCAGTAGATCTTGGCAGCACCCAGTCAACACTGCAGTAGATCTTGGCAGCACCCAGTCATCACTGCAGTAGATCTTGGCAGCACCCAGTCATCACTGCAGTAGATCTTGGCAGCACCCAGTCATCACTGCAGTAGATCTTGGCAGCACCCAGTTAGCAGCCATCACTGCAGGAACTCCTGGTAGCAGCCATCACTGCAGGAACTCCTGGTAGCAGCCATCACTGCAGGAACTCCTGGTAGCAACCATCACTGCAGGAACTCCTGGCAGCAGTCATCACTGCAGTAGATCTTGGCAGCACGCGGCCATCACTGCAGGAACTCCTGGTAGCAGCCATCACTGCAGGAACTCCTGGTAGCAGCCATCACTGCAGGA
>NW_014577287.1:182535-203350 GCF_000485595.1 Priapulus caudatus | reverse complement strand
TCATCACTGCAGGAACTCCTGCTAGCAGCCGTCACTGCAGGAACTCCTGCTAGCAGTCATCACTGCAGGAACTCCTGCTAGCAGCCATCACTGCAGGAACTCCTGGTAGCAACCAGTCATCACTGCAGTAGATCTTGGCAGCACCCAGTCATCACTGCAGGAACTCCTGCTAGCAACCATCACTGCAGGAACTCCTGATAGCAACCATCACTGCAGGAACTCCTGGTAGCAGTCATCACTGCAGGAACTCCTGGTAGCAGTCATCACTGCAGGAACTCCTGCTAGCAGCCATCACTGCAGGAACTCCTGGTAGCAGCCATCACTGCAGGAACTCCTGCTAGCAGTCATCACTGCAGGAACTCCTGGCAGCAGCCATCACTGCAGGAACTCCTGCTAGCAACCATCACTGCAGGAACTCCTGATAGCCCTCGGCGCCTGTAAAGATGACGTCGACCCAGATGCGCATTGCCTCGGGCGTCGGCGCCTGCAGGTAGTAAGTCCGGTCAAGCGTCTTCACGCAGAACGTCAGCTTCGGCTCGGGGCTGCGCACCGTGTGCAGGTGGTCGACGTACACCTCCGTGATCGCCTGGAAGTAGATGCCGCCGCGCGGCTTGCTCTCCGACTTGTCGGAGTAGTAGACCAGCGAGCGCTTCTGCCGGTCGAAGACGAACCAGCGGCGGTTCCACGTCTTGAACTTGGAGCCCATCTTGCTGAGGTAGCCGTGGCAGGTGGTCGCCGTGAGGCTGACGTGCGCGCAGCCGTCGATGTTGTGCCCGGAGCTCTCGATGTGCTGAGCAAGATCAAAGTCCTTGTTGCGCACCGGCAGGTAGCGCGTCAGCGGTCGACTCTGCAAGGCAAACATCGTAGCATGTAGAGTAGGGTTACTTATGCACAATGCTTGATATTCGCATATATATATTATAACCCGTACAGACTGCAAAATTTGATCCCAGATTAAACTGGGACGGGCCTGTCGCGCACCAAATCGTAGCGTACAGACATAAAAATTTGATCCCACATCAAATGGGTCATGGGTTGACTGTGCATACTCAGTTCAGCTCGCTACGCCACCCCGAAGACAGAGACCGTACTTTTATCTGACCTAAATAAGGCTATGCGCATGTGTATTGTGAAATTTGGCACGCGCTAGGTACCGGATTGCGTACAGACACAGCTCAGGCCAAGTTATCCCGAACTTGGCCCTCCTTCATTTGTGGGGCCAAATTGGTGCGGGCCAACGCGTATTTGGAGCAGGATACACACTGCAAAAATTTGAGGCGCGCCTGGCCCGGACTAGTTTAATGTGGTATAAAATTTGCAGTCTGCACGGTGTATTAGTTACACATGCAAGCCAGATCAGGCTGCTGCAGACTCATTCTTGAGAATACGTACAATAAATGATCATCCCTAACCAAATTAGATACTATATTTTACTCGAAGATGGTTTAGAAGACGTCTAGAAGTTTAAAAATGTACAAAAAATGATCATCCCTAACCTAATTAAATACTATCTTTTACTAGAAGATAAGTTTGAAAAAGTGTAGAAATTTAGAAGATGACAGTAGCTAGAAGATTCGCCGAAGCCATGCACATGCTCACCTGCTGCGCACTGTTCTGGTTGCGCTTCTCTCTCAGCTTCACTTCTGCCGAAATGATCTCCTCTCTTCGCAGCGTTTCCTCGATGAGCCTTCTCTCCAGCTCCTCCCTGCGCTCCCTCTCCTCTTGTAGAGCCAACATCTCAGTCTCACGCTGCTGCACCTAAGCAAACATAAACGATGGAAAATCGTTAAGCCACAATTAAAAAAATATTTGTTTGCCCTCACCCGACCCAGGCTGAAATGTTTGGGTAGGTAGGTAGGCTTCTTTTTTTTGAGGGGGGTCATTTTACAAATTCAGCATGGTGTCTACATGCTCGGGTGTGCTTGTGTTGAGATACCTTTTAAATGTTGAATGTTTGTTTTGCTTGGTACATATAATGTATTGCCTACAGCTTCATACAATGTACAGTGATACAATTTAAAAAAAATAAAAAAATAATAATAATAACAATGGGAAAGATCAATACAATTGTTTGAGTCGGCCCCGTTTTGGCAGGTCGGTGGGGCGAGGGCAAACAAACAATATTTTTATTATGGCCAAATAAATAGCACATGCTAAGATAGCTTTTGACCATTTTCATACCTTGCCATGTGCGAACCAATGCATAGGAGCAAGTGAAAAAGCCACAAGTCGAAATAATTAAGCTGCTAGCCACTATCCCGAGCATACTCATACTACCTAAAATTATCATAATACTCCCGTTAGGGAATTGTAGTCGCCTCGTGTTTACAATCTGAGTTTAGAGTTGATGGCAGGCAGATTACTTCATTCCGCATAATCGACTTTACCAGCCAACCGTTCAAACAGACGACAGTTTGCGATACCTATCTAAGAGGCTGAACTATATAATACCAGCATATCTTAAAAATAATTTTTTCTCCTAGCGGAGCAATATTTTAATAATGATGGGCTTAGAAATCTTTGGCTGCTACAAACGCTAGAATTTTCGTGATCAGTCGCGCAGTAATAAATTCACAATCGTTATTTGCTAGGTAGCATAGGTGCTTATATTGTACCACCAACTCACAAAGAAGGCAGTAGTGGAGAAGTCAGGGTTGGGTCAGCAGAAGGAACACAAACACTTTCCCTAACCGTTCGATAATTACATTGCTTTGATCACCTTTGATCACTTTTGCATCTATCAAATGCGATTTTAATTTTCCATTGCATACCTTTGTTGGGTTTGCCTGACAGTGACAGTAGTCGATTATAGCGCATGTACACACTAGTTAATTGGTGAGGGTGTGAGCCGCTCCACTAGGCCATACCGTAATCTGATAATAATAGTTTCGGGACAAGGAACCATTTCGTCGCTGCTGGGTTTTAACTGCAAACAGCTATTTCCCAGCATCGAAAGAGCATAGTTGCCGATACCGCCCCTTATATTTTCTAGTCGAGTCTGTTTCATCGCATGCTGTGGCTCCAGCGTAGCCCCCCCCCACCCTTGTAGGATGAATCAGACGCACGAAGACGCCTCAGAATACAGTCGGTACATAAGTTCACGCCATTTTTCCTCAAACATTTACAAACAGAACCACCGATTCAGCTGCTCCGTACACAGCTAGCTTATACTCAACAACGACCCATCTACAAGCCTGGCAAAAAACACACCGATCCTTGAGCAGTTGAATAGATTAATTAGCATTATTAGTAAGAGGTCGCGACAGAGCTGTAAACATAAGCGGCAACTGGTTTACGTCCAGCAATAATCCATCATTAGTCATAGTCACCCCGCGGTTCTAAGCAATCCCGTTTACTTGCATGAATACGACTAATAGGGGCCACGTATATATATATATATCCTATATATATTCAGTGTATGATGTGTATCACAAACACCCACACTCACGCGCTTCTAGCCCATACCCACGCACCTTTGGTTCTCACACACTTCTAGCTCTTACTCATGCACTGTTACAGCTATTATACTCACGCAATCTGAGCTGAAACGTGTGGCTTCGCGCGAGATCAACAGAAATGGGAGACCTAACATCACACCGCAGCATACACTACTTCGTCTTCTCATCGACTAGTCCGTGTCGGACGGCTAAGCACTGACCAAGAAGATTGTTTACGGAAAAAACGGGTAATAGCTGCGCAGAATCGCACTGTTATTTCGAAGAATTATTTCGAAGCGCTGAAAAGATTATTACCAGGCGTGCTCTCTCTCTGCGTTAACGTTCACCATGTTTGTGGGTCAGATACAAGCTAAATATTCTTTTGGGTTTCACAAAACATCCGTAGTCAATAGTACTTCTAAATCATAAAAAGCACCAACAACTGCTTCTCATTCTAACATGTCCACCTAACTACTGCCGTTACCAATAGATCATATCTGTTATTGTTTCTAAAATTTAAAATATCGCAAGTTTCTCTGTTGAGGACGTATACATGCCCAAGCATTTCGTTACACAAATAAAGCTATAGCCACTTTTTGTCGACGGTAATATGGGCCAAACAACGACAACCCTAATGTAAGCATCGACCATCCTAATTTAAGCAGTTCAATACTTCTAATCTGACGTTGTATAGTCCAACCGCTCTCTTAACCTGGCACTAATCGTGCCGTAGTGTCTTGGCAGTTCGAGAAGCGATAGCACTTAGCCTACACTGCCATTCTTCGACAGTGAGAGAAACAAGGACAACTCCCATGGCAGGAGGCGGTTTGTAAACACAGCGAGGTAACGAGACAGAGAGACGCATCGCAGAAACAAGAAACCAAAAGCCAACCGCCTAATTGTGCTACTAGGACGGGTCACCCGATCTCATACAAACACATTACGGTATAATATATGTGATCAATAATGCATACGGCGCGTGGCCGTGCACACACAAGCGGACAGTACGCTGTCATAATAAGCACGCTTATAGCTCTGAATAGAAATCTCACACCTCAATTTGTTCTTAAAGCCACGTAACTCTGTGCCACACAGTCGAAACATGTTATATAACAGGAAGCCAGGTTTCTTGTGCATGTTATTTTTATGTTAATATCTATAATTAACCTAATTTTTAACAATACGGTCAATATTAACCTTGCGCTATAACGGGCGGTCTACGTCAATATTCGTAGCTATTTTCAATTCGCGATTTACGGCGGGAACTTCCGCAGTTCATCGACAGACACGCGTATGATCAATGAATTTCACTATTATGCCATGCCTCATATGTAATGCTTACTAAAGAGAAAGAGCAATAAATCATTACACAAGATGTTTATTTGGAGGTCCTAGCTGCTGGCAATATATATTACTATAACATATACTTATCTCACAACTCATTACTACAGTAAGGATATAATATATATAGTAGCAGAGACAGCCCCTGATATAGTTTATGAGTAAGGAAGCACCGCTAACGAACTTGGCAGAGGAAACCACGATGATTAAGCGCTAAAATATCTGCATATTCACGTATTTGACATAAGAAACGTTGAAAGAGAATAAAAAATAGGTCAAAAGCGAATTATTACGAAGATATTTGCGGAGAAGAGTATTATGGAAATAGATCTAGAAATGCCATGTGTCTAATCCCGTGCACGTGAACGGACGCCTAAACAAGCACACGCGACTGACAGCAGTTTACTTTTCTGGACACTCCACGTGGCTCACCCGCAAGCTATAGATAGCTTAACGGGCTACCTTCCTGACTGCCGAGAGCTTACAATCACCACTGATGCATCTATATATGCCTTACTGCACACACACGCGCACGCACGACCCGAAATACCAATGTAGATCGTTCGTGTTTGCGTATTTTCTGGAGCCCCGTGCGTTCTTGCCAAGCAAGACCTGACACTGACAGCCACACACTGCTGCCCCCGAAAGCACAGCGACCACGGCAAACATCTCACAGGTCCGAATCAGAAGCGACAGCATGGAGACGGAGCCACGCACAATCCGACAGCCATACTTCTACAGGGGATGGCTGCCACATCGTATGTAAGGCGAAATACCACGTTAACTCAATTAATTCATCACCAGTAGTAGCAGTGGATTTGAGTGCTGCTATTGTAGAATGAATATTATCTCCTATAGAATGCATAGTATAATATCATATAGAATGAATAGTATATCCTATAGAATAAATAGTATATCCTATAGAATGAATAGTACAGTCGTGATTTATGTGCGGGCATACGAGTTATTGAGCACACGATTATCTCAGTTCAAAAATCGAGTTGTGTGGAAAGAAGACGATCACGCCATGAACATAGGGTACAGCAGATAGCACTAATACGTACTCCGATGTTACAGCATATCACCATAACTTGAAACAGTCTCGGTGACGTACGGCTGGGTAATAAATTCGTTTCACATACGCGATAGAGGCGATAATAATTTGTTCTCGTAGACATTCAAGTAAATATTAATACACTATACTATGGTCAAGTCAATAGATTAATGCAAAAACACTCGGATCAAAGCATTAATTGACACCACATCCCAGCCAGGGCCATACCTTCTAATTAAGAATAATGAAAGCGAAAATTCAGCTAGTCATGAATATGAATGAAAAGCGCCTAAATGCGACTGCATATCCTGCTGTGCATTACATCATAAACGCAGCTGCCGCCCCTATACAATAACCTACGTATCGCGAGTTCATTACAAGGAATGGCAGTGCGGCCGTAATGAGGATCATTTACATAGAGCTGTGACAACGTGACACAAGAGAGTACAATCAATGCCTAACAACTCTGAACGTGACTCACTGATAGGGCTGGACATACAGAGGACAACGGGTGGGCAGTAGACCTGTTGCCTTTTGTGCATCGTCCATGTGGCCGTCATCGGGAGTGAATAAAAAGTTACCCGTTTTTAATTACTCCTGCTGTCATCAATATTTTGAAATGCTGTCATCGAACTTAACAAATATTAGCCTTTCTTGCCGTATATAGAGACGTTAGGCACCCCACGGGCGCGGCTACCTCGGGTTATATGTAATAGTGGTCATACACACTTCACATGTATCACATATGATCTAACGACTTGTTTCACCATGCGTCAAATAGAGTTTCCTCGACGTATCTAACAGATCTGTGGAGAGAGAGATGGGGAGAGACTGTGAAAGATAGATAGAGAAGAGAAAGTGTGCGCGAGAAAGAGAGAGAGAGAGCGAGAGAGAGAGAGAGAGAGAGAGAGAGAGAGAGAGAGAGAGAGAGAGAGAGGGAGAGAGATAGCTAGCTACACGACACAAGACGTTTTAATAAGACGATGTTACTACATGGAGTGAGCTTATATTGCTGCAGGAATAGCCATAGCTGAATTCACACTCATCGTATGATAGATACAACATAGAAGTACTAGCCATCTAAGTATAAAAAACAGGTTTATCCGTCATCAACCTTTCACTGCCCTCCACTCTACTGCTTCGCATCCCACCCGTGACTGCCTTTCCCGTCCCCGTCCATTTCAGTTTCGTACCAATACATCTAGTTTTGTCATAAATAATTACAATGTTGATTAATCATTAACCGCGGTCACACTAATTGCTGTCTTTCAGCTATGTAATTTAATTTACAGCCGCTCACGGCTTCATTCATTACTGTAAGCACTAATCGTATTACCCGCAACTAAGGGCAAGATGGTATTTTTTGTCCCATATAATTGTGTCAGCTGAACGTCTATAGTGTTCTCATTCGCTTACAGAAGTTCACGCTTACGAAAGCTTCGTTTCCAAGCCATGTCGCTTGCACTTATTTAGGCCTTCGTCTCTACAAAGAGGCCAAATATTCACATTTCCATTCACTATTCGTTTTAGCACATGAGCGACCTAGTAATGCATAACCCATTGACTAACCTGCAATAGTTATATATAGGATGAGCCAAGGGACTTGTGACAGATCAGGTAATACCAGAATTTGACGACTTCGCAGGTACTTATTTTCATTGACATGCAGTTGAACTCACCAATAGCACTTGAAGAAGAAAACGCTTTCAATTGTTATATTCTATTTTATTTGACTTTTACGGTTGTAGGGCCATGTGCAATGAGAGTGATAACCATAACGCATATAGGTACGATGTCTTCGTATTCCTAATTTTACTGATACAGATCCTGTAAAGCAAGCCATGCACACGCCATCCACAGAGTTTTGGGTCGCACGCCACCCGAGTTGTAGATGTTTTCAGTTCCCGAGAAGTGCACAAATAGCAAGCCGTGGTCAGTGAAAATAAACTCGTTGATCGGTTCAGCGTTAGTTATGGAAATCATAACACGCGAAAACCATGGGAGGTCGATCTCTCTCTATGCTACTCGCCGCACTACTTCCTAAAGCTTTTCTAAGCCGAGTGCATCTTGCCTTGATCATGCGAGCAACTGACGACGAACGTAAAAAGCTATTTCGCTTTCAAAAACGCATTATGTATTTCCTTCCACAAAATTTAAACGTACAGTCATTAAATAGGTTTGTAAATTCAGCAAAATCTGCTGCTCTCAGAGAACATGGAACAGGGAGCATGACACAAGTATCTTTACGAAAACGACGTCGACAACGTCCACAATAGGCTCTCGGTTTCACATATTGGCAAATTCAGGGCAAGCTTGTCGCTACCACTGCAGACACTGCGAAACGAACCAAAACGATAGATTGCGACAGACGGGAAAAATAACAGCTAGACCTTCAAGAGAAACCCGGCGTACAAAACGCAATACTGCTCGCTGCTTGCTTTGAATGTAATGTGTGTTACAGTGTGTATACTAATACATCTTTCATTCACGAATGTCACTTCTAATCAATATTCCAACCGTAAAAATTATTCGCAGCATCTGTGCTGCATGTAGCACACGCTGATTCATCATCTACTTCAACGACGGAACCCGGTTTATGATACACACATGTAATTAGCAGACTGACGAACAATGACTTATTTATGAGAAAGTAGTTTGTATAGAGCGCTGGTCCTAAGACCGAGGCTAGAGGAAACGCACCAGAATGCCTGATTTCCAACGTCTCTCGCAAAAATGTTTAGTTTGTTATAGTCGGTGCGGTGTGATTGATAGGAAGGGGCGTATGAGAATTCCGCTTTACCCGAGGCCAGGAGTAATAAACGCGCCGTGCAATTTCGGTTTAATACCTAGATCCGTGACGATGTGTTACACCTGTAGATGGAGATGCAACGAAACTGTGCGGCTTTAGCGTCTAAACATCAATTTTATTAGCACCTATATCTACGTTTATATCCTCATAAACATTACACAAAAGCAGACGTGAACTATCCTGTGTGTCTACATCACCTTTGCTTATCTACCAACCTGCTATCCAATTTAGTTGGTTTAAACTGCTAGTTCTTATTATTGATATCACTGATATTAAAGAACAAACAGCGTTTAATTCATTGTACTTTCACTTTCCTTAGTTAGCATTCACAAGCGGACATTGAATATATAATCGCAAGTAGTATCCTGGTACAGTAATAATTTGGTCCCTCTCTCCCGCCAACAAGTGGTCGAGTCTGTGGTTTGAGGGAAAATATTTGCATATCATATGCACTATTAAGCATAATAGTTAATTCTACATGATTCAAATATCATCACAGACGATTTGAGTATTTGCAATAATTAGTACTGACCTCAACTGATCATTGTATTGGGAGTCGCTTATCCCATTCAAAATAGCAATAGCAGGGGCAAGAGACCCGAGTACGTTGCTAACTTATAACGAAACGCAGTAACATTTTAGTATGTCACTCAGCGTTGTCGCACGGCAACAACTAGACAAAGCGTGATTGTACAGTGAAAGTCACCCTAATAAATGATACAATTACGACTCAAGAGTTATCCTAAGATCTCGCTCTCACTTAGCGTCTGATTGTGCTCAAACAGTTCGAAATTGTACGAATCCATGTACAAACGTCGAAAATTAAAATCAGTGCACACACATAAACGCACCTGTTCTCGGACTCTTGACCCGAGTTAAACCCACACTACTCCAATTAAAGCAAATAAAAATTTAAATTAAAGCAAAATTTAAAACCAAATTAAAGCAAATTACATGAAAGCGAACGCGTCCACGACTCACCACGTCTCGACTGCCGCACGCTACCGTCCTTACTGAATAGCAGTGGATACGTCTTATCTATCTCTCCCGTTAATACAATCAATCTCTCTGTCCCGAATGCTGCGAAATCTCAAAGGCAAATCGCTCGCGGAGTGCCGAAATGCGCGTACGTGACAGACATGTGTGGGTGCATACCTGCGAAACTGCCTGCTCGAGCACCTGCTTTTATTGTCTGACTCTTGTCACAGACAGGTTTTATCCGCGGCAGCTGGAACACTGCATGGACCTTGCTCTCTCAATGGCATGGGGGAACATAACCCGCCCTCGGGACAATCTGACCAGTGGTAGGCTACACATCTAAATATTTACTGTACGGCGTGCACACTTTCATGAGCGTTGATTATTGATCGCACGAAGTTTAATTTGTGACACATTGAAAGAAGAATGGCAAATGCCCAAATTATTAAATCAGTAGTTGGTTCTTACTAGCATCATATTCCTCTTATAGTACTTATATTTTGTTGAAAGAGAAAATTGGTGAATAGCATATAATGTCAAATGGCAGTTGACATGAACGCTTGTGGTATAATAGAATAAATTTGAATACATAGCATGCAAATAAATTCATTGTAACAACCAATGCAGAAAGTGTTCTCGCTCCTGGCTATTGCTTTTTTACGGAGTCAACCTTGCGTTACATGCCCACGGGAATAGATACTATCATGAAAATGTGTATCAAGAGTCCACAATAGAAAGTTTTCGTCACGTTTTCACGTTTCAAAATTTCAGTGATTACGTCACCGTAAATAGTAAAAAAAAAATCCACTTTTTTCACAAAATATAAGTGATTCTGTTCACTTTTTATGGTTAAATTGCTGCACTATACTTTTTATTTTACAATATTGTTCGATGTGAACATACACTCGTGACTCATACATAGCCCATAGCAAGCAATTAATGTTATGAATACCAATATCAAATCGTCCAGGTTTTTTGGATTTTTAGCTAGTTGAGAAACAATCTTATCAGGTAAGAAATTGACGATACGTTTAGTCCCGTTAGTTCTTACTTTTAATGTAAAAAAATGGGAACAAAGATTTTACAAATTTTACCATAGAAAATTCGTGACGTAGTCATATTAATAGAAGATTTTCTATTAAGAACTCTTGATGTGTACCCTACTACACTACGCTGCTACTGCTACTACTGCCGCACATGTGTACATGATACCATTAGTGACAGCGCTACTGCTTCGGACATCAAGCAGTGTGTTTTATCGGTGGCTCTTTCACGACGATGCGCACTGCCCGCATGCGATCACAGCGCTGGCAATCGCCGGCAATCGCCCTCCCGCTGGTCTGCCATTGAGCGCAGTGCGTGAGTGGTGTTCATGCAGTGCCAAACTACATATAACCAGGATATAACGGCATCACGAGTGTGTGCGGCGGGTCCATTGTTACCCGAACGTGTAATATCCGTATGCTGTCGCGAAGCTGACGTGTTTATGATCCCTCGATGACGAGCAGTAACGTTGAGAATACGAATCCCGTACGGAGAATGAGAAACAAGAGCAATCGAACAAAGAGATAGCAAACCTCCGCCACAGCGTAACAGTCCCCCCATCTTGCTGGTACACCCAATATAGTTTTATGAAATTTTCAGTAATTTGAAAAGAAAAGAAAAAGATCCAGGATTATTGTTGATGAATTTTTGATGCGTCTCAATTAAGTCTTCCCCACAAAAAAAATCGATTGGTTGTTGGCCCAAGACTAACCCATCCAAAAAAACGCATCAAAATCCGTCCGTAAGTTTTTGAGATATCCTGTTGACAGACAAACCAACAAACAAACTAACAGGGGCGAAAACATAACCTCCTTGGCGGATGTAACAAATAATAAGCATTAACCTTGCATTAATAAATATAAAGCATTAACCTTGCATTAATAAATATAAAGCATTAACCTTGCCACGATGTTCAGCTACGCGCACTACTCACACAGGATCACACGATCTACGGTCGCCTATATGGAAGCACGTATCTTGAATTCACTTGATAGTTTTGAGTTTCAAAGAAATGTCGTTTGAAAAACAATCTTTTGCATTTTTTCGACATCGAGCCGTATTTTTACGGCACTATGATCACTATTATATGAGGTTCTGTGAGCGCCCGAGTATCGGCGATTGCAAATACACAACTTACTTTCGAAGAAGTAACGAATAGGAAAAACAAAACTAAAATTACTGTTTGGTAAGTTTTATTGGCGCAATAAACCAATCGCCAATTTTTATCGCCGACGAAACTTTCTGCCATACTCAAACTAACCTCAATAAAAAAAACACGTATTTCTCGCTAAGAAAACCCCGCAGTACACTGTATAACTTAATAAACATTTTTATTGGCTTTTACGCTCTCCGGTTAGTTCTAGCACTTGCGAGGCGGTGTCCGACTATAAAGAGAGCGATGGCTTCCACGTTGCTAAGAGTATATAGTGACTTTAATAGCAGAGCAATCTCTCTGAAATTCACGAGCATGGCTGAGATGCGTGATTAATATACAGCAGCTGTAGATGGACATAAATCAGAGCGCTATATATCATTCAGCAGATAAAACTACTCTGGCCTTCTTTCGACGGGGAAATTCGCCTCGAGGAAAGTATGCACGCGACTGGAAAGATTACGTCAAATTACGCGCATGAAGCCCGTTGGACGCAAACGCCACTACTGATGTCATCCGCCTTTAGGAGACGGATGCGATGCGAATCAATGTATAGACGTCACATGACTAAACACGCTGTATGAGGGCGACCAGCGAGCAGCTTTACCGCAGAATCAGACAATCTACTAGCGAGTCTAGCTGACAGGGAGTCTAACGATTTTACAACATCCAAAAAAATACCGAAGGGCTGGACTAAAAAAGTATCCCGTGGTATTCATACAACACATGCATTTACGGGTTGGTTTGCATGACTGTTCAGTGTCAGAATATGTAGAAAATATATTGAGTAATATCTCTCAATTTTCTGAAATCTCTCGCAATTTTCACCGACACTCTTCATAAAACTACAACGATTTCCTTGATAACTACCGGCTTCTCACACGCACGCACGCACACATACGCACACACACGCACGCACGCACGCACGCACGCACGCACGCACACACACACACACACACACGCACGCAGACACATACGCGCGCACGCACGCACGCACGCACGCACGCACGCACGCACGCACACACACACACACACACACATACACGCACGCCCGCACATATCGGAAACAGAGCTTCGCATCAAGTGAAAACGAAGCTGCAGTTAGCGCAACTAGTCACGCAGCCAGGCGTGGCAATCAGTGACTCACCACTGCTGCCCTATGATTTCAACCAGCACAACGTTCCCCAGTGACAATATCTGTCTAACCACCAACAGCATCCGGCAAACGAAAACACGTAACACATACACGCTGACACATACCATCTCTCCTGATAATATGATCATCAATGAAAACATAGGAAACGGTGCGGTTAACGGATTTCAGTCATCAAACGATGCGAGTCAATGTGATACTGTGTACATTTAACAACGCACCACCTATCATGTAATATCTTTGCAAATTCAAAAGTTATACGCCCAAATACGCTATTATCATCCATGGTATCAGGGTTCAACGAACGAGAGCGTAGATAGCTTTCTCATCCCTGCTTAGAATTAGGTAAATACCACCAGTATAAACGAATGATCCCAGTTTCGGGCAAACAGCATTGTAATTAATATCGTTGCAGCCATCTCATCGTTTACAGATGCACGTAAACGTGTATACACTGCGGAGACACTGGACCAGTGTTTTAGCCTATGGCCAAGAATAGGATGTTGATAAACGAAAGCGACCAGAGCTTGGATAACCGACGGATATGCATGGTTTACTAGCTAGATATATGAGGGAATAACAGTTTTACACGAGCATACATGGGTACATGGGTGGTCTGGCTTTCCTTGTAATGCAGCGGTCAACATCAGTAACCATTGCACCACACACATACGCACACACACACACACGCGCGCACACATACACACACACACATACACACGCACGCATGCACGCACACACACACACATACACGCGAGCCACCACATTTATTGGCGAAATTTTTTTGAGAAGATGAACACGAGAACGACTCATCGCTGCGCGAGATTAATTAAGTTTCACAGATGCCTACAGCAATAGCGATCAGACATTCCAACGCCTGGGAAACGCTGATGGACCAGTGCTCAAATGTGTGAAACAGAACCCATTTCTTCTTAACCCGACACCTTGGCATGTGACTACGCTGTACAACGACTATACACTTATCAAGTGATGAAACGCACCATAACTATGTTGCTAATGCTCCTACTATAAAATAACAACGGAAATGACTGCTTATTTGCATTAGATAATGATTAAAAATGCCGTAAATTGTGTTCATTCCATTTTTTTCGAGCAGAAACGGCGATCATGGCCATGAAAAACATTCCACGCACTTATTTCTCTGCTAGACCTATTAGACGCGCTTACGCGTGAAAGGGAACCATCTGCCAGCCATAAATAAGCCCATGGACTCGTGCACCATGCAAGAGACGTATGACAGTAAACTATACTAGCACTGGGTAGCTATAGGCTGCATAGAACCTTGGTAAATCTCATAACACGATAAGGTAGTTCAAATAAAGCAGAGAGCCCAACTAAAATGAATAACATATCGGCGCAGACCCGATCACGCGTGCGTTCATGGGCGCGCGCGTGCGTGCGCGCGCTTACGCATGTTTATATACAGACGTTCAGTCTCACAGCCCTAGCTGTTGTGTTATGTGTTTGCATGCAACCAGTAGAAAGACACCATCGGTGTTAATAAGGAGGTGTGTACATTATTATATTACATTCATCGCGTACTGTAGGCACGACTCTAGCAACGTACGAGTTTTTGTCTGTCTGCGTTCTCATCGTTACGCCCACACTTTACGTAACATGGGTGAATGATAGTGTACATAGCCGCATTGTAATTGATATAAAGGCTTCACGATGGCGTACAAACTACATACAACCGCAGCTGTTCGAATTAGTTTGTATGCGCATACGGTTACCACCACACTATACTACATATAGGCCTACTATACTTATAATATGATTAGAGAATATCACGGGTACGCCCAAATACACTAGGAAATAAAACAAATCTGCAAACCAAGGTTCCTCACAGCTGCCACGATGTGAACGCACTAAACACGATCAATATTTGAAAAACACCGCAAGAACGAGAGAAAACGCGAAATAACGTGCAAATCTGTTGAGCATCGTAGCGATTGACCTGTAACGCGTATGTTACCTTCTTTCCTCGGTGTTTCCGTATGTGTGAGCCCATGAAATGCGCATACCATTGAAACACACGTGCTGAATCTAGCTTGTTCATTGCAACTGTTATCTCAGCGCTACGACAGCAACCAACCCAAGTGAGAACAGTTATAAGCAGACGCAAATGAAAGAAGTTGTTCGATACCCAAACAATAAGCAGAAAGTCGGGCTTAAATGCTAGACAAGCAAATAAGGCAATGTAGCGAATACGAACACGTCGGTGGTTCGGCGCAGAGCTACACGTGAATCAATAACGTTCAGCGTTCACACGTCGAACACTCACATCACAGAATGTCATTATTGTATTGTTACAGCGCGAGCGCGCATCCCTCGGAGCCAGATCTTTGTCATCTTGAGGGACAGTTGCGCGCGCACGCGTCGACACATGTCATGGATCTTTCGCGAGAACAACGAATGCAAGCTCAGGGTTTACTGACCAAACAACAACCACATAGATCACTGGTACCTGGGAGATGCCATCAAGAACCGGTGGTAATTTCACGCTGCTGCGCCCACCCTGCCTGTGTCGTGCCCGCAGGGATTACTAAACAACCAAACTAACTCACGCCGTACTCACGCGATACTCCCTCGTGATCTGGTCGTCCGTGAGCGGGAGTGTATTGGAAATAATTATTTTATTTTCTTCAGTCATTACTGGTTTATGACCCATCTGATTTTCCTACCGTTTCCCTGCGCTATACTATTCATCTTTTCCCTTCTATATTTTCTCCACCTCGGCGCATTTATTCTTACGATCTACATATTATACTTGAAAAACCAGAACGAACTGGTGTCCTACTACTACGAGAATTTCCAATATATATATATATATATGTCTAGTAGCATGGTACAGTAGATGAAGTTACTAATATGCTTCCCGTTACTAACGTTGCTAGTACTGTCTGCAACTAGGGACTGAAATGATTGGCAGCAAGCGCTGATTTTCTAGCAAACTTCGCCGCGAGCTCGGTTTTTACCAGGCCACCGCTGTCACGACTTCTTCTTTTCGTAAATACTAAAATGAACAGTCCGCCGCTGTTCGCAGAAATACACACAGTAAGAATACCCCATATCTGCACCCAAATACTGTAGACTTCCATACCAGTGATCCTATAAGACGTAACCTAAATTTAACAACCCCTTCCTTTAATTCAAATATACCTACACACACACGCGCGCGCACACACACACGCACGCGCGCACACACACACACACACACGCACGCACGCACGCACACACACACACATGCTCGCACGCACGCACACACGCACGCAGTGCACACACAGATACATTATTTTACGCGCCATACAAATCTACGCGTCTCCGTACCTCTAAGAAACCGCCGTCAATAACGGACCGTGAATGCAAGACCTGCAAGACCTGGTACACACACACCCTCGTCGGGCTATAGCTAGCCTCTCGCTACCCGTGTAGCTCTTCACTCCGCCTTCGTGTGGCGGAGCGAAGAGCTATGTGTTTAAAACTAGCTTCTCTGATGATGTCTTGCGAACTACATTCCATCCTCATAGCTACCTGCGACTGGTTATAATCCACTCACGTACGTTCTCTCAATACTTACATCTCTCTTACTTCTCCTGCCGACCCGTGTGCAAGCAAACAACAAACTAGCAGCCATAGTAAGATCCTTCATCGCCTACAATCGCATGTGCTTCGACCGCCGCGTATACGACCACTGGCTAATTGATTCACTGCGCTATTAGACCAGCTCAGGAGTAGCGGCTGAGCGGATATTGCCATGGCAGATGGCGCGGAAAGGCACGTGAATGAGGACCTTGTGCAGCCGCCTGTGCCGCACGTTGGTAGCCGGCTTGTGCTGCCATCTGTCGACTAGAACGGCCTACTTGTGTCACGTACTTACAGCCTTCGAATTCGTACGGCGACTTGATGCGAGCATTATTTCACGAGCGCACGCAAAAATTCAATTATTTTACTACCTAAGAATCACGTAATAACTATCATTTCCCCAATGGTGAGGCATGTTGTGGGAATATCGTGAGCTAACGTCAGTAGTGTGACTAATGATGACTAATTCCTGTTCCGTGTTGTCAATAAGCGTATTTAGTACCTTCTTTCCCACCAGGTGTCGCTACATGCGAACACAGACTAGAGTCAGACGATACAGGGACTAAGAGACCGACAGGTAGTCATAACGAATAGGAAGAAAGCAATAGAAAGATAATGAAAGAGGCACACACACACACACGCACGCACGCACGCACGCACACACGCCCACACAAAGAATGAAAGAGGGAAGAAACAGAGGGGAGAGAAAAAGAGAGTGATCGAGAGAGAGAAATAGATAGTGGGGTGGGTTATAATTATCAACATGGCTCACCTGTTTCTCGATCATGGCTAGTTTCTCGCTCTGTGCCAATGACAACATTCTCTCCATCTCTGCCAGCTTCTCTAAATTATCTTCACCACTGCTCAGGCTGGAATAATTTAAGGCAATTGCCACTTTATATCATGTTTTTTTGGCACTAGGTCAATTCATCATTATATAGCAATAATATGTTTATGCTGAGTCACGTGTAAAATTGAGAACCAGCGTTGGTTAAAACTAAATCAATTTAACGGTTAGTAGGGCAAATGGAAAATGGAAAATAAATAATGATGAAACTGTTGTATTAGATGCTGAGGACAGATTACAGTAAGAAAAACTCTGTAGGTTGGCAAACATTTTCAGACGTAAATTCCTTTCTCACCTGGTCTCCTTCTCAGACGGTGTTTCACAGCTGGAGAGGCTAGAGTCTTCACTGTCAACTGAGTTATTACTCTTTCTATTGACTTCGTTCAGCTCCTGCTGCTTTCTCTGTTCCCACTGCATTCTCACCTCCTCCGATGCACGCCTCTTTAATTCACAGAGCCTTCGCTTCTCTTCATCTATTATATTGATGCCTAGAAAATAAAGTTGATATCGATTATATAAAGTCCAAGACTGTCCCAATATCTGCAAAGTCAAAGACATTTATCTGTCTATCACAATAATATTCTTTGGCAAATATATCACCATTGAAACACTTTAACACTTCGCAATACGAATGTGATAGATATTTATCGATAGCATACTATAAACACAATACCGCAGTTATTTAGCATGTTACGGACGCAATTAGCATTTTCTGCAATAATTATCCGTTCCCACTAGGAAATCGCAATAACAGTGCAATAGAGTATTTGATTGAGTGTAACCTTGAAGACAGAGTAAGTAAACATCTCTCTAGCGATCACCTTCTCGTTCCAGCACCATCAGCCTGTGTTTCTCTATTTCGAACATGGTGTCACTCATGGCCCTATGTAGTTCCCTTCGTACAGCTGGCCTAGGTATAGGTGGAATGGAGCCGTCATACGGTTTGCTATCGTCCTACAATGCAAAGGAATAGTGTGATGAATTCACTGTACACATCACCGGTGCACACCATCTTAGGTACGCATTAGAACCTGAAACCTTTCGAGAAAAGGTCTCTGTTGCCGATAGCCTACATGTTATGCAACTATGCCCAAAATTACTTGTTTTTCAAAGAAAAAAAGGATGGAAAGCCAGGAAGAAATTTGATTAAAATAGCATCAACTATGTGGTTAATGGATTCTAAATTACAAGCTTTTCATACTTTATCACATGTGCCCCCACCGTTTCTCCTTAAACGTTCAATCCTACATAGCTAATACATTCAATATACACGCACCTCATAAAACCGAAAACATTAATGCATTAAAAATGAGCAGAATTCGCATTTCAGCACATGAACCGCCCGGTAATTATCATCCAGTAACTAGAAAGGGCAGTTGTCGCCAACTACATGTATCCCCCATGTTCTCCACAAGATGTGTAAGTATACGAAGTTTGGTCACGCTAGGTCAATTAGGGGCCGAGTTATAGAGCAGAAGGGAAATATGATGAAGGCCAAAGTCAAGGTCAATGTCAAATAAAGATTGCAGTGACCTGGTTTCGGTACGCGACACACCTTCTCCCCAAGATGTGTAAGTATACCAAGTTTGGTCGCGCTAGGTCAATTAGGGGCCGAGTTATAGAGCAGAAGAAAAATATGATCAAGGTCAAGGTCAAGGTCAAATAAAAGCTGCAGTGACCTGGTTTTGGTACGTGACACACCTTCTCCCCAAGATGTGTAAGTATACCAAGTTTGGTAGCGCTAGGTCAATTAGGAGCCGAGTTATAGAGCGGAAGGGAAATATGAACAAGGTCAAAGTAAAGGTCAAATAAAGGTTGCAGTGACCTGGTTTTGGTACGCTGCTCACCTTCTCCCCAAGATGTGTAAGTATACCAAGTTTGGTAGCGCTAGGTCAATTAGGGGCCGAGTTAGAGAGCGGAAGGGAAATATGATCAAGGTCAAGGTAAAGATCAAATAAAGGTCGCAGTGACATGTTTTTGTTTTGGTACGCTGCTCACCTTCTCCCCAAGATGTGTAAGTATACCAAGTTTGGTAGCGCTATGTCAATTAGGGGCCGAGTTACAGAGTGGCAGGGAAATATGATCAATGTCAAGGTAAAGGTCCAATAAAGGTCGCAGTGACCTGGTTTTGGTACGCTGCTCACCTTCTCTCCAAGATGTGTAAGTATAACAAGTTTGGTAGCGCTAGGTCAATTAGGGGCCGAGTTATAGAGCGGAAGGGAAATTGTCTGCGGCGGCGGCTGGGGAGACATGAAACCATAGTATCCCCGCCGACTTCGTCGCGGGGGATACAATTAGTTCATTACTTGCAAAACGCGGTACTAGCAAAACCAAAGGTACGGCCTAAGAAATTAAACCCATACCGCAACATCCAACCATCAAATCAGGGCATATTCACATCGATGTACATTCGTTTAACGAAAGTCCCACTTTTCGCAGAGTTTGCGGTACGTGGGCGGTATCAGTGAACGCTATAGCCGTAATCGCTCGCACCGTGCTGCTAGTCCGCGCAGCATCCTCGCAGCATCCTCGCAGCATCCCCGCAGCATTCCCGCTGCACGCATCTGCACGCGGCTGCATCGCCCCCAGGCCGAGCAGCCGGCCTGTTGCCTGTGTGAGTCGCGCGCAGGCACGTGGCTATTTACTGTAGCCAGCTGTAAGCGTGGGCCCAGCCCACCGCTCACTCCCACACTGCATCTAGCCGCGCCTGCCCCCAAGCTCCCTCCTGTTTACGAAGCCCGAAATGACCGCGCAGAAATACGTATTGCGACAGCAAACATTTATTGCCTGTTGTGAGTCGTCTCGTGCTTTTCGTTACGCACCTCCGCAAGAGAAGGCAGGTCAACGCGCCGATTAGGCATAAATATTTTGCTTGCACTAAAGACTTTATCGCTTAAATACATCGCTACTATCTGTCAGGAAAATAAATATTGTGTGGAGGTCTATTTCACATGGGTCTTTCGCATTTTCTAGTACACCACCGAGTGTTACAAACACACGGGCTTACCTACGCAGTCGTAGTAAGATTCGACAGAAATCAACGTCCTTGTAATGTAACATTCTCAACTATGATCATTAACAACTCACTTATTGGAGATTTCGCGAATAAATTCTTTTCTATACAAGAACGAAGTATAGTTAGTTGCGTATTAGTGACGTAGTAAGTAGCGAAGTAGTATTAGTGCGTTCCCACGGCTACGCCACAAGTTGCAATCGTTTCAGGGGTACGTTGCTGCAAGCGGTCAACAAATAAACATGCGATGGTCATTCGTCGGCCAAATAAACAGCGGCAACGTGCAGTCTAATGAGATGTTTTGCGAGAGAGCATAATGAATAGCCGGCAGCTGACGGGCTGTGTATCTAAACCTCGCGCGCGCGCTCTCTCTCTCTCTC
>NW_014577287.1:178578-181544 GCF_000485595.1 Priapulus caudatus | reverse complement strand
TCTCTCTCTCTCTCTCTCTCTCTCTCTCTCTCTCTCTCTCTCTCTCTCTCTCTCTCTCCCTTTACACGTGGGCTGCGCTGCTATAGTTTATTACACACATTCGCCTGTGCAGAGCGCGTATCCACCCACACTTCTACGTTGATAAGAGAGAGGGAGAGAGGGAGAGAGAGCGAGAGAGAGAGAGAGAGAGAGAGAGAGAGAGAGAGCGAGAGAGAGACGCACGGACGCACGCACGCACGCACGCACGCACGCACGCACGCACGCACGCACGCACGCACGCACGCACACACACATACGGACGGCCGGAGGGCGGACAGACAGACAGACAAACAAAGAGAGAGGGGTGTCATATCTAATGTCATTCACACATTACACCGAGGAAGATTGTCCGCCACGATAGATGCAAGCATAGATAGTAGTGCATACTACCTTGGTTCTGCTTAATACTAAGCCGTGATGCCACGCCCTTGCTATATCCGTACGATAGGAATTTGATTCAAATCTCACACAAAAACCGCGTAAGCTTTAAAGACGATCACGGCTTAACGTTCAACGTTGTTAATTGGATAGGTCGTCTCAAGTGCTACCGATTCGACGAAATACAAGACACACCACTACACGGCAGCTGACAAATGCTTGTACGCTGCGCAAATACACGCGACTGTTTCACTTCAAAAAAATCCGAGCCAATCTTCTTGTTTACAGTACGCTGCCTTCTGTACCACACACATTTCCTTCCTGGCAGGGTGCTACTTGTCAACAACTCCTCTACTCCACAGATGAAAGAACAAACATTCTGAGCGTTGCCAGCACAGCCCCATTTGAGCGGTAATCCATAGTTATGCAGCTTTGGTTGGGACATTAAAAACACTTCCGTTCAAATATGCCAAATGTTGCGTACAGTTTTTTTTCCCTATATTTTTCATCCAGCTGCTTTTATTTCATCTCAGGTTCTTCATGTTTGACAGGAAATTTTAAACGAGCCGTAGTCAGTCAGCCAGCGACACAGTTGATAGATCACCAGTATGAATTAGCAGATAAGCAGAAATAGCAGAATAGCAGATAAATTCGTCGATTAAGTGTCAGGCAAGGCAGTCGCAACATCCGATTAATTAATTAATTAACCCGCACGCAAACCTACACAAGATACACACGCACAATCCTAAAGCACCAAACAACGCGCGCACGAACGCATGCACGTACGTACGCGCACGCACGCACGCACGCGCACGCTCGCACGAAACATGCGTCTATTCACGCAGACGCATACGTACACAAACACAAACACAAACACAAACACAAACACAAACGCATGCGTGTGCACGCAACACACGGGCGAGCTACGCAAGCGCACGCGTACTCACTCGTGAACGCACGTACGCGCGCGCGTGCACGGATGCATCTTTCAGATAAGAGCTACCCCAGCCTCTATGTGTGAGGATATTTCAGAATGACGTAGAAGCAGCTGTCATATCACGTGGCTTATTAAGAACAGGTGAAGCTCACCATCAAGGTTTCTCTCTCTGCATAAGTTCTACGTTTAAAAGCCTCCGACCATATATACCTCTATCTACTATTAAACTAGCTGTTTAGCATAAAAAAACAGAACTGGTTGGTACTGACCACGGCGCCCGAGTATAACGTCCCAATTAATATATATACGTGTGTGTGTGTGCGCGCGCGCGCGTGTGTGTGTGTGTGCGTGTGTGTGTGCGTGCGTGCGTGTATGTGGTGTATGTGTGTGTGAGTGTCTGTGCGTGCGTGCATCTGTATATATATATATATATATATATATATATATATATTTATTTATTTATTTATTTATTTATTTACTTATATAACTCTACAAAAATCGCCAAGATATTAAAAACATTTGCTGTAGAGTTAGTTAAAAAGCGCCGTTGTACTACGCAGCAGGGAGAGGCGCGAAGAGCCAAAATCAACACATGTCCGTCTACCATTACTTGCCTCTCTCTCTCTCTCTCTTCGACCGGCGCCGCCTGCCAGAAAGCCCAAACTCTAAACGAAATAATACTTTTCGTGGCCGACGTTTGTAGCTAAGGTTTCTGCCGCAGACACGACCACTTACTGGAAATTGGCATCCCGTGTAATAAGTGGGAGAGCTTGTGTGGAGGCTTCAGGCTCACAGGCGAAATACCGTGCGCATTAAGAGCAGGTCTAAGAATGCATGCCTACAAGCAAACCCTGGCTAGGAACTACGCATAGAAGCCTTGAGCTTCTTGTGCCCAGCGATATCATTCCACGTTGCTTGCGTTAGGTAACACTATAGCGCTTAGAAATGGCCACCACTGTCTTCCCAGGGCATCGGCTCTCACGCTAGAAGGAGCATAACTGACACAGCACTCATGCACCGTTTAGCTAACTGAATTGCGTGGGACCATGTGATATCGTTGTATTGCAAAGCTAGCAGGAATAAACACACACCACGCGTGATTTCGAACAGACTACACTCGTATGAAAAAAACTTGCACATCTATTTTGAGTATCAACTTGGCACGCTAACATTTATATGCCGAACCATTGGGAAAACGCTTCAAAGACAACAAACAATTGGGCGTGAGGAAAGCACTGGCATTCGGTGAGACATAATATACGAGCCAGTCAAAGATTTACTGACGTATCGGAACTCTTTCTATATAATCCGTTCTTACTGCTAGATCAGGAATCTAAGAGGAGTTAATTGACAGAGAACATATATCACATGGCCGTATATGTTCGCAGTCGCGCTTGCTGTTCTCATTCTTCGCACCACACACGTCGTAGGCGCGCAGTTAACATAGAGAAGGGGCAAATTAACATTCATACAGAAAGTGTAGCCGTAGACGTGGGTATAGTATACGTAGACGTGGGTAGTATACGTAGACGTGGGTAGTATACGTAGACGTGGGTAGTATACGTAGACGTGGGTAGTATACGTAGACGTGAGTAGTATACGTAGACGTGGG
>NW_014577287.1:160748-177854 GCF_000485595.1 Priapulus caudatus | reverse complement strand
TGGGTAGTATACGTAGACGTCGGTAGTATACGTAGACGAGTGGTAGTATACGTAGACGTGTCGTAGTATACGTAGACCGTGATAATTATACGTAGACGTGGCGTAGTAGACGTAGGACGTGCCCCGCGTGTAGCCGTAGACGTGGGTATAGTATACGTAGACGTGGGTAGTATACGTAGACGTGGGTAGCATACGTAGACGTAGGAGTATACGTAGACGTTGGGTAGTATACGTAGACGTTGGTGTATACGTTAGACCGTGAGTTAGTATCTAGACGCTCGGTAGTATACGTTAGACGTGGCTAGTATACGTAGCGTGGGTAGTATACGTAGACCTGGAGTAGTACTACTAGACTGGGTAGTATACGTAAACGTGGTAGTATACGTAGAGTGGGTGCATACGTTAACGTGGGTAGCATACGTAAATCGTGGGTGCATACGTAGAGTAGACGTGGGTAGTATACGTAGACGTGGGTAGTATACGTAGACGTGGGTAGTATACGTAGACGTGGGTAGTATACGTAGACGTGGGTAGTATACGTAGACGTGGGTAGTATACGTAGACGTGGGTAGTATACGTAGACGTGGGTAGCATCATGTAGACGTGGGTAGCATACGTAGACGTGGGTAGTATACGTAGACGTGGGTAGTATACGTAGACGTGGGTAGCATACGTAGACGTGGGTAGTATACGTAGACGTGGGTAGTATACGTAGAGGTAACGTATTTAGATGAACGCAGAAACAAGCCGTTTCTTGGTCAACATAGTAACGACACACTAGAAATAAAACGTACCACAGGCGCATGCTCTTCCGAATCCGCTGCTGCCGTATCCATGGTAACCGTCACCGTGTCGCTCGACAGCGACTCGCAGCTGGTAGGGGGCGCTACGCCGTCGCTTGAAGGCGACAGCCCGGAGTCGCTGCCCGGCGATACGACACCATCGTCTCTGCTGCCGTCCTCCTCCTCCTCCTGCTCCTCTTCCTCCTCCTCCCACTGCACACACTTCTTCGGCTTGGCTTCCTCTGAGGGCGTGTCGACACTCTGCGGCGACGTCTCCTCGCTCGACGGCAGGGCGCTATCGGTCGTCTCGACGCTCAGCGTCGTCGCGAGACCACCGCGCGGCCGTGGCGCTCCCACGCCGCGCAGCGCGAGACTCGTGGGGTGATCTGCGGCGGCGGAAGCGGGGACGCGGGGTGGTGGCGCGGCGGCGTGTAGCTCGGGCGTGCTCTCGTGAGAGGAATCGGTGACGGTGCTCGCGTACGAGACGTGCTTCGACTGGTATTCGAGGCCTTCGTTGACCGTCAGCTTGGACAGCCGCTCCTCTAGGTCTCGCGACCGTGGCTGAAGAAAAATCAGAGGAAGACACGCGTATATAGACGTGTATGTAAAGACAATGAACAAAACACACGTGTGTATAGCAATCACGCGTTACTGTGTTTGCATCAGTAAAAATTATAACTGGTCTGCTGATACGAAATGGGAGAGCTTCTTTACCGCAGAAGCAGCATACAGTGCATAGGTGTCTCGCGTGAGTGACGAAATAGGCCCCTACTACTAACAACGTATGAAAGACCTCTTCTTGATTTTGAAACCTAGGGCGTCTGACTGTAGGCTCCACTAAACATGCATTGCCGCCATGTTCACCGGTTTATTACAAGAACCGCGTGCAAACAACGGCTTCACGTGCGCAAGATTAAAGATATGAGTAATGGATTTGCACATTCGCTCAGTTCGCATTGAAAACCCGTTTCTTTCACACTAACCGTGAGAACATATGATCAGTACGATATGTAATATAATGAAGCACCTATAGCTTTGCTAGCGTAAGAAGTTGTGTAACATGATTGCAGAATTTTTTTGCCACTAAAAAGATACACGAACCCAATTTGTTACGACACGAGCGTAATTCAAAAACTTTCAGAGTCATATGGGTTTTTGCAACTATACTAATGACCTAATTTACTAATATACGGTAAGAACACATCACGTCTAATGAAAAAAGATGTAAGCACACTGGTATCAAACGATAGTCATCTAAATTAACAGCAAAAATAAACACGTAATGACAGGTAGGTATCTAGAAAAAAAAACAGCTAGGCGCAAAGAACCATCTACAGTCTACACATATCCAGAAGATATCGAATGCCGGCTTGAACTGGGAAGGCAGAGACGCCACGAAATGCTGCCGTGAAATCTCCAGCTATGTAGACTCTCACATAACACACGCTACACGAAACGCCACTTTCGCCGAGAGCACAAACTTCGCATACGATGCGCACACGCGCAAACACGAGGCAGCTATACGTACAGCGCCCAACGCCTTTGCGTTTGAACAGCACGACGACAACACTCGCGAGAACATGCGTGCGGAACATCACGGGAACGTGTGGCGCGGAACATCGCACGCGCATGCCGATCGACAGAGAGCGCCACCGTAGATGGGAAGAAGATATTCGGAGCAGAGCCTGGAAGCGGCGCCACGCTAATACTACGTACCTAAGCAAGTCACGTTCAACTTCAGACAATCCTCACCGCTAACCTCCGCCGCTAAATGTATGTGTACGTCACTCGAGATGCCACACGCGGCTCTCTGCGTCTTAACTCCTCGCTCGCTCGCACACGCGGCTGTGTGCGTCTTATCACCCGCGCGCTCTCTCTCTCTCTCTCTATCTCTCTCTCTCTATCTCCTGCGCACATACACACACGCCGGCAGCAGACCCCGGGAGTAGGGTATCAAGCGGCTATATCTGCCGTGTAAATCTCTCAGCTGCCGGCGCCCGCGCGGCCGACACAGGCTTCCGACGCAAGAAAAAAACCGCGGCCGGCCAGCCGCTGGGTGCTCCCGCGCTCGCCCAGCCTCCGTGTGGTGGCGCGATGAAGCCTAGCACAGACCAGCGATTTTTGGTTGCTCGTCGCTGCAACCGGCAACCGCAAGTGATCGGTCGATGTGTCACCGCGTGTGCGCACACATGCGATTTCGAAGCAATTCTAGAGCAATTTCGGAGCGATTGGGAGCGACGAGTCGCTCGAAATCAAAACAGTTTGATTTCTTGCAACTCGTCGCAAGCGACCAGAATCGCTACGGGTTGCAGTTGCGCGTTCTCGCAGACGTAGCGATTTCACAGCAATTTTTACAGCGATTCTAGAATCGCTGTCGAGTTGCATGAAAAGGTCGCAGGTCTGCGCTAGGCTTGAGTGAGTGCGCACGTGACGAGGAAACAACAGCAGAGAAAGCCGGGGGGTGCCCACAGCAGCAGTAGTATGAACGTGTATCAGCACCGCAGCACTAGAATGGGAGGGAAGGAGGAAGGGAGGGTCAGAGTGGCATCGCAACCAAAATAGCTGATCTTTGCGTGAATGCTGCTGCGCACGCGTTTACGTTTACACACTGTGCAGCGATGCCGTAGGTGATGAGCACGAGCAAAGTAGGAAACAAGCCAGCTATAAAGCACTGCTAGAATGAGGGCAGCAGCTATCAGCTGGCAAGATAGAACGAAATGGTGCTGCATTGAGGGGAAGTAACGCGAGCTGGCGAGTACCGAGAGGAATGAAATCACTAATAAGTGCACGTGTTAGAGGCGGGATCGAGATGCCGTAAATATCAGACATTGGAGACGATCCCAGACACGCCGTCAGCGGTAGTCACCATAGGTGTGCTGTCTTCACGTGTGCAGATATTGCAGGATCCATCGCAATGATGACCACCGCGTCACCTCACCTCGCCATGTCTCGTGCAGGTAGCTGCATGGCTGGAATATGTCAGTCTAATGCTCCATTTATTTACAACACACGCGTTTTTATTGTAGCGTGAGGTTCAGAGAGGAAAACCAAGGAGAAACTAAAAGAGCCGAATAGTTCAAACCAAGCTATGTTATACACTAAAAGTACAACTGAAATTTAATAACAGTTTTTAATGAAATAATTGTCATTACATTCCCCCCTGGTAATAATAAAATAATAATAATAAACCTGCATCTAATGCGCACAGCCAACGTGACTATTGTATTGCCTACAGATTTATATAATGTACAGTGATAACATTTGAAAAAAAAAAAGAATGGAAAAGATCAATAAATTTTTTTGAGTCGGCCCCTTTCTGGCGGGTCGGTCGGGTGGGGGCAAACAAACAATATTTTTATTATGGCCTGAAATGCAGTGCTGCCGCCATTTCTGTTTGCTTGAACCATGGGAGCCACGGATGTTGACACAGATTAGTGCTGCCACATAGCCGAGAATTTATAATTGCAGCAAGCTTAAACTAATTTCAAAAGTCCCTGCGGCTGAGCCTATCTCTAATTCTCACTAATCATCAACGAATTACGGAATCGGTCTAGCTGGAGCGTCGTCATGTAATTGTGAAGATGCTGGAAGGAAGTGGTTTACGGCGAAGTTATGTCAGACGTCTTGTAGTTACGTTGGGTGACTATGATTACAAAGTTGCGCTTCCATCTACCTTTACAACTATACGTGCGATAATTGCTACAATTGTGAGAAGCTGTTAGGCAATATTTTGAGGCGAAATTCCACAAATATGCACGAAGTTTGATTAGTATTTCAGGGGTAGAAATGAACTTTTGAACACGGGAGTCCAACGGACTCCCTACCCTCAAAAAGACGGAGTTCGCAGCAAAATGACGGCGTCCGCAGTCTGAAGTTTAATTCGCAAATACCGTATTTCATAAATACGAGGTCTCGTGTGAACGAGGCTAATAAAGCAATCACAACGCAACACGTAGCACTGGTTGAGCTGGAAAATACTTGAGCGTATCACAGAAAAATTACTGAAAGAAAAATATTCAACCCACGCAACAGGCCTGCTGTTACTATAAATATAAACACATGTTCTATGTCAGAGAGTAAAGGACACACGCCGAGTGCGCGGACACATGCAAGTAGCGAATATGAGTTGCATTTTTTGTATAACGTCAGTATGTACTTTAAATAAACTAAATGATTGCTATAGTATAACCCTTGAATCAATAGTAACATGTAAATATTTCCGAACCAACAGCTATACAATTTTACGCTGAAAAAAACAAGTGAATGCCACCCCATGTTGTTGTTTTCCCCATACAAACGCAAAAAAGCAACACCATGGAATGAGGCCATCTGGCATATTTAGTAGTGATCACAGGCAAATCACATGGCCATACTACGTCTTAGCAATCCAGAAAAATTTGGACGAGGAAGAAAAAATGAAGCAAAATCCAGCCGGAAGCCAAGATAAGGGACAACAACAGGCACCTCATCACTAATACCACCAGTGCGTCAATACCCTCGATATTAACTGCTTGGCATGGCAGCAGAAACAAGAGTAATCGGAGATAGCAAACTTCCGCCACAGCGTAACAGTCCCCCCATCTTGCTGGTACACCCAATATAGAGTTTTAGAAATTTTTTAGAAATTTGAAAAAAAAGATCCATGATTTTTTTAATGAATTTTGAATGCGTCTTCCCCACAAAAATATCCTGGATCCAGATCACCACCAAAATCTAATCGATTGGTTGTTGGCCCAAAACCAACCCGTCCAAACAATTTCATCAAAAACTTTTTGAAATGTCCTGTTGACAGACAAACCAACAAACAAACCAACATACCAACAAACAAACCAACATACCAACAAACAAACTAACCGGGGCGAAAACATAAACACACATATAACTAACTGCACCCACCAGTGCGTTGTCGAGCTCGTTGTCGGATGATCTCTCACTGTTGTTTTCACTGTTTTCAACGCTCTCCATCGGCGTCATGAGGCCTAGCGCTGTAAACTGCTTGATTTTTCTATCGAGAATTCCAAGTCGCATCTTTTCCTGTATAGTAGTAAATGATGTATGAATGGAATATAGTATTCGTATACATATTTGTACATCGCACCATTGCAGCTATACGAATTATTTTTCTACCCTGTTAACATTGTTTCACTACCCAAAATTTTCGCGTAAGCACCTGCTCAAGCATTCTGTGTCTCAAAAATAGTGGAAGGTAACTTTATGCTCATTTGATGCCAAGCTACTCGGTTTCTAACCTATCACTCCTAACTGAGAACTGTAAATTAGACTGTCAACATGAATTACATTCTGCTTTACTGGCTGCTCCTTCTACCACCATGCTCCCCGGTCTCTGTCCGTTCCTTCTCCCTTTTAATTTCCTCAATGGGAAATTTGTGTTATCAAAAATACCTTTACAGTCTACCTTTCATGAGCCTGCACGTCTGTATAATTGGTTCTTTGCCAACAACTACTACGGCAAACACTGCTGTCACTGCATCACCCTTCCCCGCGCCTCTCCCTTTCTTACCCTTCTGAATTCTTCCACAAGCTTTTGTCTGTCCCTCTCCAGTGCCTCCGTCTGTAATTTCACCTGGTTGAGCATCTCTCGCTGTTGCGAGTCAATCTCCTGCAGCTTAGCCTGCAGGACGACATCAATGCACCAGAAAATGAAAACCCCCGTCTATAATTTTCGACATTGTCGATCGCTTTTTGTGACGACATTTGAGTCCGGTGAATCTCATATTTCATGGATGAAGATATGTGTATAGAAAACTTTAACCGAAGTCAGTGTCGTTCATCTTCAAATTCCTCACCCGAAACCAATTTACAAAGAAGGATGTATGCTATGCATACGCAGTCATGCCTGCGTCAATGCGTATACAGACATCTGAACGTTTAATTCGATGTGATTTTAAGCTCAATTCGTTCACTCATTACTGAAATAAACTTTCCTATCTATTACGTGAATTGTGGGTTATTATCTAATTCAGTTAACATGGTTAACTAAACACACATACATGATGCTGATGAAAACAGAATATAAATCTGTACCAGCAATATGTATCTATATTATAACCGGCTGAATAAATCATATTATTTAATAGTTAGTACCTGCTCTATGTCTATCTAATGCAGTCAAATAACAATTTAGTCTAAAATATTATTAACATTATATCGTGTGCAAATTATTCCAGTTGAACGGGTTGCTACTATACATTAGCAAGTAAACTGCTAATGAAACCGAAAATTGACACCTTTTATAGTTATATCCTCTATCAATAGATAAACTTATACTGTTCCTGCTTATGTTCCCGTTCAGATGTGGAAATTGTAATGGCAGGAACACATAAACACATAAACCTGTAAAGTATTTATGTGCCCTTGATAACATGCATGGTGCAGCGTGCCGAATATCCAAACCACCTCCCGTAGCTATTAGTTAGAATTAGTCTTAGAAGTCCACCCAAAATAAATAAATATACATCAACTGAATGTAGCTGTTCAAGCTTAATTATGACGAAATTCTCAAAACACAGTATGAAAATGCTGAAACTATTATAAAGAATGAAAACATATATTTCTTTTACAAATCTCATCAAATGCAACTGAAACTTAAGCCCAATGACAGTATGAAAATTAAATGATATAAACAAACCGCAGTTGTACGGTATATGAAGTGAAGTAAAATAATAACGTATAAAACTGGTTTAAAATCATTATGTAAATCAAATGTTAATATTGCTAAAATATAAATCATAAAACGAGCATGCCGTGCGGAAATGAAAGGATAGGCCGTCCCCAGACCCATATACACAAACCTCTCTTGCCTTATATTTATCGATAAGCATATTCTGCTCATCCATTAGTTGAGTCTGGAGCTGCTCTTGCTCCTCCTCAAACCTGGCCTCAGCTTCTAGTTGCTGGAATTCCAGGTCTTCGAATAATTTGCGCTCATTCTCTAATTTCTGGAAAAAAGTACACGTCAATCCTATGTTACATTCCTGAACGTGTAGATGATATGAAGTCGTTGCTCGTACTAACCCAGTACAAGAAGAACTGAACACTGATCGCGATTCAACACAAGATTTCGTTTTTTGAACCTGCAATGGCAGTGCGCCATTGCAATCTGCTAAATTGGAAAATTTTAAATTATACTCCAATGACTGAAGTTTTGTAATCAGTTTCCCAATAATTCCATTCTGAATTAATATAACTCCACCTCAGCCTGCCCTGGCGAACTTATGTCTGTCCCTGAGCGATGTATACTTGACCTCAACCCACCTCCTGTTCAATTTTGTAATCTACTAGCAGCTCCTCCTCTTCCTGCTCAGAAGATATGTCTTCAAGTTGCTGCTCCATCATGTATAGATGGTGCTCCAGTGCTTCCAGCTTTACTCGCTCTGTCTCAATCCGCTTTTGGCTCTATAACAACCGAACATCTATCGATGATTGTAATGCGACAACGCTTTAGCAAGGTGCGCATAAATGATACCTGAATATCTAGACAATACAGGATAATTCTGAATTAAAATATGTTTTTATAAGTTGCACCCAAAAACATTCAGTTAAAGCAACAGGTGTCCAAAATTCTTGGTCGAATTAATATAATAGAACGCAGTTACTATAACAATGCGTGTGCTGGAGTTAGACTACAAATGTGCTCATGTGTTTACAGACACACAAGTGAATATTTAATTACACAATGCATTTTTAAGAGTTATACAAGTTGTACATGTTTTGAGAGAGGAATGAAGTGGCTTTTCACTACGTTGCATTTGACATGCAATGCTTCAAATATTTATCTGCAAGTGGCATTACAAATATGTGTGCATCACTCTGCACATACGCCCGCACGCACGCACACACACATATACACACACACATAACTAGCAAGGCTTCAAACCTAAATTGCTACAATCAAATGAATTGCTGTCATCAGCGTACCTTTACTAGACTTACGAAACATATTCATATAATCTGCATAATTGTTTGAAGATTTAAAATATCTATTTACATATGTAGTACAGTGTATTGATATAAAAATATATCATTATAGATCTTGCCACAAATGGCTTCGCTGAATAAAGAAATTAATGCACACATTTTTTAAATTTTAAATTTGAACCATGCCAAATAGACCGAATATTTTTAATAAATAACTAAAAATAGACCATGCTTATATAATGCACAGAGACATCTATTATATAATTATTGCAGTAGCTCTACTAAGCGCGCACTATCCCTGCAATGATGCGTCACCTTAGCACGCTGCACTGCTGCAGACTGCTGGAGCGCCACATGACGGCCCTTAAGCTGATTAATCCGTTTCTGGTCGTGCTGCAACTTCTCCATCTGAACCTGATGCTCACCCTCTAGTAGCGCCCTCTCCATTTCAAGCTAGAAAACACAAGAAGAAATCAAGTAGAACAAAATACGAATTCAGCAAATCATGCAATATTTGGTACACATATTGTCTCAAATTAGCGTCCTGAACGCAGTAACATTTGCGTGAACGTTATATTAGTCGCTTGCATTGCTTATATCAGAGTAATATATAAAAATATATTTCATTTATGTTTACATATGTGTATTCAATTTTGGTATTAAACAAACAAATATGGAAATAATGCCAACTTTTACATTAAACTATGGAAATATGCATCAATGAGCTTAATCACGGATTAATACCTCTCGAATGGCTTCCCCTTGCTGTGTCTCTATGTCTACGATGTCATGCTTCATGAGTGAGATGCGCTTGATCAGGTCTGACTTGGTGCTTTTCAGCTTATACACGTGCTTTCGCAGGTCATTGTCCTGTGGCAGCTGAAATAGAGAGAAGAAATCAGTGTCACGTCTAAATCAGCGCAGTACTATATAGGACAATATAGTCGCCTTTCTTTGAAGTGTTTGGCACAACAACATTCTAAGTATCCTAGCTTCACTCGTCCTTGGATTCTAGCTATAGTTATTTGTCTAGTTAGCAGCAGACATTGTAACTGTAACACACTTTCCACACAAAATTAAATTGCTATATTTAAACGTTAAACACACTAAACAACGAGTCAATAGATGAGGTTACATTCTTTATATTCATATGATTCGTAGAATGACTTTCGAGTATGGGAAACATGTGTACCAATTTCCTTGGCTCCATGATTGCGCACAGTAGTATCAGTGATTCATGAATGATCGCACTCAATTCACTACATCTGCACACTAGTTACCAACCATTAGCAACAGCGCTTGTAAAAAATACCGTTGCATTGCAAAGTACAAACATGTAAACCAAGAATTTCCTTTTTCCTTGATGACACGCTGCTGGCTGACGCACGTATGTATCACAATTTCACGTAATGTTCGCTAATTGCTTAAGTTCAATAACTGCTAGAGATTAGAGCATTATAACACCACAGAAAGCTCAGATGTTGTGTGCTCTCACACCGGCTCCTGCCACCAAAATGAAGTCTGCATCGCACTGCTCCCGAGACGGCTAGGCAATCACGTCTATATATGGAAGGTGCGCGCTTCTCAGAGCAAAATTACGCATTCGTTCGTCATTCCCGATCTGACACAATTCCAAGACACGCATAGCAGTCTGTCTCACACCGAGCTTGGCCGATACCAATACCAATCGCCTATTTGCACAGTGTTTGCACCATTCCGCGACTATCGTCGTGGATGGAATCTGAACTGACACTAAATCCGTCGGATTTCCAAGCTGTGGCCACTCGCGTGCTAAACAACCTGGTTCACCGATCGGTGGTGCATTAGCTGCATACGGAACACGGCGGCACCGCATGCGTAGTGGCGGCGAGCAGATGATCTTGACAAGGTGCGAAAAGCAGTCGTTAGCCGACGGCTCATCACGACGCGCTGCTGCCAGATGCTGCCAACACGTATGAGCAGACGGACGCACGCACACGCACGCACGCACGCAAGCCAACAAATGCGCGCTATGCTGCGTGCGAGAGCGAACGGCAAAGTTAGGCGGATAACTCCCAAAGTACACGTCCACCGGCAGACCAAAGGTCTGTTGGCATTGTACGACTGACATAAATTCAAATATAGTTCGCGTGCGACCTCGCTCCGTACTGAGCCAGCGCGAGCTCGCCACGTTGACACAGATTGCGCTTCTGACCAGCATGCGGGAGAGATATATAATTATATATATATATATATATATAATTATAGATAGAGAGAGGGGGAGAGACGATAACTGGATAGGTAGAGGCGGGAGAAAGAAGGGAGAGAGAGATGATGAGTAATTATGAGATAGAGAGAGGGGAAGAAGATATGGATAAAGAGAAGCGCGGGAGGAGAGAGGGGAGAGAAGATATATAGATAAGTAGAGATGAGAGAGGGAGAAGATATAGACTAGAGCGCGGTGAGAGAGATATGGATAGAGAGCGGGAGAGAGGGGGAGAGAGAGATGATAGATAGAGAGGCGGCGAGGGAGAGGGGAGAGACCTATATTATAGATAGAGAGAGTAGGAGAAGAGAGAGAGAGGGGGGGCGGAAAGCGGGTGCAGAGGCGGGGGAGAATAGAGAGAGAGAGAAGAGAGAGACAAGAGAGAGAGAGAGAGAGAGAGAGAGATAGAGAGCGAGAGGAGTAGAGAGAGAGAAAGAGAGAGAGAGAGAGAGTGGGAGAGGGATATAGATAGAGAGAGCCGAGGAGGAGAGGGGGAGAGATAATGTAGATAGAAATAGAGAGGGGAGAGAGATATAGACAGAGAGCGGGAGAGAGGGGGAGAGAGATATATAGACAGAGAGCGAGCGAGAGAGAGAGCGAGTGGGAGCAGATATGATGAGATGCGCGAGCGAGAGAGAGGAGAGAGAGAGACACGAGAGAGAGAGAGAGAGAGAGAGAGAGAGAAAAAAGAGAGAGAAGAAGAGAGAGAGTAGAGAGAGAGGAGAGAGAGAGAAGAGAGAGAGAGAAGAGATTTAGAAGAAGAGAGAGAGAGAGAGAGAGAGAGAGAGAAAAGAGAGAGAAAGAGAGAGATGGGGAGAGAGATATATAGATAGAGAGAGAGGGGGGAGATGAGGGAGAGAGGAGAGGGAGAAAGAAGTATAAAACAGATGCAGGATATGAATAGAGAGAGGAGGATTAGAGAGGATTTAATATAAAAAGAGAGAGAGGGCCGGAGAGTGGGGAGAAGAGAGAGAGCGAGAAGAGAGAGAGACGAGGAGAGAGAGAGAGAGAAGAGAGAGAGAGAGAGAGCGCGAGAGAGAGAGCGGAGAGGGAGAGAGAGAGAGAAGCGGAAGAGAGAGAGAGAGAGAGAGAGAGAGCGAATGAGAGAGAGAGAAGAGAGGGAGATGAGAGAGAGAGAGAGAAGAGAGAGAGAGAGTGCCCGAGATACAGAAAGGAAGAGAGAAAGAGAGAGAGAAAAATCAATAAATAGACATATATTAGATAGATAGATAGATGGATGGATAGATAGATGTAGAGAGAGAGCGAAGCAAGAGAGAGAGAGAGAGAGAGAGAGAGAGAAAGAGAGAGAGAGGAGGAGAGAGAGAGAGCGAGGGCAAGAGAGGAAAAAGAGCGAAGAGAGAGAGCGCGGGAGAGAGAGAGAGCAAGAGAGAAAGAGAGCGAGAGATAGCGCGCGAGAGAGAGAGAGAGAGCAAGAGCGAGAGAGAGCATACGGTGGCAGGCGGTGAGAATCGTAGGGGAAGAGGGGCGGGGCGTGCGAGCGGAGGTGCGCGTGAATGCTTTGCCGCGAAGGCGTCGGCGGTGCCGCTGCACGGCCCGAAAAAATAGAACGACACTTTTGTCCCGCGTATTTTTTCGCAAGCAGATGCCGAGCTCGGCAAGCATGGATCACACGGCACCGTGCACAAACAGTAGCGTAAACTCCGCATCCGCTTACAGCTCACGATACACAGCCTCAAGAGCCGATCGTTGTTCGCTCAGCTCTCTCTCCCTCCCTCTTCTCTCTCTTTCTCTCTCTCTCTCGTCGTCATCCTCTCGATCTCCTCTCTCTCGGTCCTTTCTCTTCTCTTTGCTTGCTCATCTCTCGTCTCTCGGGTCTCTTCTCTCGTCACGGTGCGAGCTCTCTCCCTCGTGATCGCTCTCTCTGTCGATCAGTCAGCATTTCATCTCCTCGCCGCTCTCTCGCTGGTCCCTCGTTCATCTATTCTTCTCTCCCTCTCACTGGTTGTCTCCTCTCACTTTTCTCTCTCTCTGCCTTTCTGTCACTGACCTTGTCCGCTACTTCTATATGAGAGAGAAAGAGAAAGAGAGAGAGAGAGAGAGCGGAGAGAGAGAGAGAGAGAGAAAGAGAGAGAGAGAAGAGAAGAGAGCGAGAGAGAGAGCGAGAGAGAGAGAAGGAGAGAAGAGAGAGAGAGAGAGAGAGAAGAGAGAGAGAGAGAGGGAGATCAGCGCGAGAGAGCATTAGAGAGGGATAGAAGTAGGCGGAATAGGTCAGTGACGCAGAAATGGAGAGAGATGAAAAGAGTATAAAAGAGGAGAAATGAGAGGAGAGGAAGAGGTGAAGAGTGAGAGAGAAAGAGAGAAAGTAGTAAGAGGGAGAGAGAGAGCGAGAAAGAGAGAGAAAGAGAGAGAGAGAGGTGAGTGAGTGAGATGATGCGGAGAGCGCGGCGCGAGGAGAGAGGAAAAGAGAGAGAAGAGAGAGAAGCGGGAGAGAAGGGGAGAGAGAGAGAGAGATATATAATACGATCGAAGAGCGGAAGAATAAATATTTACTATTATTACTATATATATATAATAATATAAGTATTAGATAGAGAGGCGAGAGCGAGAGAGAGAGATATAGATCGAGATCGAGAGCGAAGAAGCGAGAGCCGAGAGCGAGAAAAGAGAAGAGAGAGAGAGAGGCGAGAGAGAGAGGAGAGAGAGAGAGAGAGAGGAGAGAGAGAGAGAGAGAGAGAGAGAGAGAGAGAGAGAGAGAGAGAGAGAGAGAGAGGAGAGAGAGAGAGAGAGAGAGAGAGAGAGAGAGAGAGAGAAGAAGAGATATGTAGATATCCATCTCGCATGTGCTCTCTCTTATATACTACACACACATTCTTCTACATTTCACTTGGCATGCAAGAGACGTTATCCCCCTCCAACTAATATTGCCTCGCAGACGATCTGAAGGCAATTACTCTGACTAACCTGCTTATATATTGCTACTTTTCGATTTGTCAGGATTCAAAGTCTCCTTGCTAAACTCAGCCTACAAAGTACGCATCTAAATGGGGTTTCGCGAAGACCTCATTTAGCACACGATCCTAAACACGATAAGGTAAGTTTGCGAACATGCTAACAGAATTCTATGCCACTACCAATCCCGTACGAACACCACGGGCCATGCAATGTCACCCAATACCGAAAACAATTTATACGATGTGCCCTTCCGGCTACTTCCATCAAGAGAAAACTTGCTTAGTGCGCTACGCGGAAATAGTTTCCCAAGGAAAATAACTGTACCCCTGAATTTAATCATTCCGCAATTTGTGCATCCAAGAGAGACTGAATCAATCCCTACACGATGTTATAGCTCCTATAGTCAATGATAGCCCACCAATGTTAAGGTACACTGAGATACTGACAATGGCGAAATATTTTCCGTCGTTTGAAATATCTACGTGACGTAACCATCTGTGGACTGCGGGACAACGAACAGAACTAAAACCACAAAGGCGCACAAAACCTCAATGCATTATTTCGAGAGGAGGACCCACGGAGAGTTCATGAAATAAAAAATACCATCATCGTTAGCAAGGGAAAACTCACCTCCCATTCCTCGATACGCGTGTATAACTCTGTCATCGTCAATTCACTTCCTCGATAACGGTTTACACTCAATTCACTGCCTATGCAATCTGTTACGCAACCATGCACGCAGCATCGCGCGCACTCGTACTGCGATAGTGAATCTCTTAAGCCGCAGCCGAGTGCCAGGAGATCGGTTGTAGGCAAAACGTTACCACTCGGGATTAAACAGAAGCGGTGGATTGACGACAGAATTATTTCTGTACATCTCCGTACGATTGCTCCACCACGATAAGCTCTATAGTAAGAAGAAGGCGTCAATAACTGCTCGTTTGGAAATCGGAATCTACAACCAGCACAAAAACTTGCAACCAGCCGTTTAGCAAACACGACCGAGTAAAAACAAATGTTAGCACAGTGAATGAGAAGCGTTCAAGTACGTGGGACTCCATTCTCCCAACTTGCAGTTTCTATATGCTCTCAACTGAACCTACAATGTTTTTGCCTCGTCGTTGTGGTTATTATGGATCCTTCCCATCTGGTCAATATTTACAATACAGATTCAATATTAGCATCTGCTATTTCGTGCTGCCCATTATGTTTTAGAACAGCTGTAAATCATACTGTCAAGGTTGTTTCAGAACCATCTAAATGCAATCTTTGTTATTGTTATTTTTGTTGCTATTGTTGTAGCTGCTGATGCTGTTGTTCGTTGGAAAAAGAGACATCAATGTTGTCTATTTATCTTACCAGTCATTCTATACATTTCCAGTTAGCTATTTGCAGTAAAACTACTGACTGCAAACTTCATTAATGAAATTTTCATTCATGCACATCCACATCTACACAATCCTGAATAGATGTCATCACTCCCGATGGATGCTCTGCCATATCTACTCACCATCACTGGAAACTCGAAATCCTTGCCGGGCGATGAGGGAGTCCTTGGCGAGCGAGGAAGCCTTTGTTCACCGGTTGTGGCTTCTTTCTTAAACGGTGGCGCCACCTGCAGGCTTCTCTCCGGCGAGCGCCGATGTTTTATGTCGATCTTCCTCGCCACTTCGATTTTGCTGCGCTTGAGTTCTGCCTGCTGAAGCGAAGGCTCTTCTCCAGTACGAGCACTTTCACCACTAGCTCCCACGGGGGCAGTCAGCGTCGCAGCTGCGCGATCGTCCGTATCACCTCCATCGCTCTCCTCCTCCTCGTGCTCCAGTTCCTCAGCAACGGGCTCCAGCCCCATCACGCACTCCATTTTCAACGGCAGATCACAGAGCGGGGCTGAGTTCGTCGCTTTTCTTTGTGGCAACGACGACGACGATGCGCCGTCCTGTGCTCTGCTAGGCGACAGCACCTTCGCAGGGTCGGCAGTCAGAACGACAGTATGAATCTGCAGTTTGTCGGGAAGCGCAGCATGACTCTGGATGCTCAGTGTGACCGCGGGCGAGGAGGCAGCCACGCCCCGCGGCGACCGCTGAACCTCAGCCTGAGAGACGCTATCCACCCGCTGTTCGTTCTCGGGCGGAGCCGCACCGCTCTGTTTCTCATCACCGGACGCTGCACCGCGTTGCTCGCCCGAGCAGCTAGTGATGTCGCTCTGCTGCCCACCGCCGAGACAGACTTGTACATCACTGATCACCGCTGTGGAGCCAGCACGCTGCTTGCCGGTCGGCACTGCGCACCCGTTCTCCGTCCTCGCCGCGATGGCGCCACTAGCGTCGGCGACGTGTGGCGGCGGAGCATGCACCTGCGCGCTCGTCACCACCACATGCACGGGCGGCGGCGGCGGCGGCGGTGAGAGGGCGCTAGCGTGCTCCATGTCGGCGAGCGAGGCGACGGTGCGCGCGATCAGGTCGTTGACCTTCTCGAATTCGACGTAGTTGTCGTCGTTCGTCTCGGTGTCCTCGTCCGCGTACAGGTTCACGTTGCTGTGGATGAGCGGCGTCTTCGCCGCGGCGTCGCACCGCGCCGGCTCGTACGGTGGGATCACGCCGCCCGGGCTGCCCGCACCACCAGGGATGCCCCCGCTGCCCGCACTGCCCAGTGCACACGTGATTACGTCCACGCTCTTGTCACCGCTTCCCGGACTCGTTGCTTCGACTCCCGCGCCTGCAGGGGCGGCGGTCGCGACAGCGACGCTGGGACCGCTTCCTGGGCTGGTGTCACCGTCAGGCTGTGCTGTGTCAGTGCTGTCTGCAGCCGACGGCGTCGTACTGAAGGAATGTGGAGCGTTGGTTCGGATCGGGGAGCCGACGCGATGGCTGATGCCCATGTGCATGTTGGCACGCTGCAGGCCTGGCGAGTTGGGCGACAGTGGCGCTCTCCTGAGGAAGGGACTTCGGGGAGCGTGTCCGGATATCTGGTTGGACGCGTCCTCCTGCTTCTGCGGTAGAGGAAAGGGCTTTGGCGACGTGGGCGATGCATTTTTGCGCGTGTCTCGCGGCAGCGAACCATTCGTCATGATACCTGTGAACGAAGGAAAGACAGTGTAAAATAGAATAGTGGGATTTCTGAAAAAGTGTGCTGTATAAGGTTCAAAGAGCATTTTTGAGTAAAAGTTTGGAACCAGACTTTTTAACACAAGTGCCGCATAGCGACAGCGCTCATCTAACGTCTACTGCG